>NC_081415.1:4664010-4964010 GCF_030272615.1 Cryptomeria japonica | reverse complement strand
CTTGAAGAGGAAGTTTACATTGAACAACCTGATGGATTTTCATTGACAAATGATAAAGATATGGTTTGCAGGTTAAGGAAAGCTTTATATGGATTGAAGCAAGCTCCTAGAGCTTGGAATGCTAGATTGGACAAATATCTTATGAAACTTGGTTACACTAAAGGTAATGCTGACAACAACTTATATTTCAAAGTGACTAATGAAGACATTTTGGTTATTGAATTTTTTGTTGATGACATCATTTTTGGAGGAGAAGATGGATTGTATAAAGACTTTTCTAAAAAGATGTAGGAAGAATTTGAAATGTCTATGATTGGGGAGATAAAATTCTTTTTAGGATTGCATATTTCTCAGACTAATAAAGGTATATTCTTATGTCAATCAAAGTATTTGAAGGAATTACTAAAGAAATTTGGTATGGAAAACTCTAAACCGGTAAGTAATCCTATGACTACAATTGATAAACTATCATTGAAAGATGATTCCACTCCTGTTAATCCGACAAGATACAAATCTATGATTGGAGGTTTACTGTATTTGACACAAACAAGACCTAATGTAATGAATGCAGTGTGTATTGTTTCAAGATTTCAGAGTAATCCTAGAGAAAATCATGAATCAACAGTAAAAAGGATTTTCTGGTATTTACATACAAGGCACAACAAATCTTGGTTTATGGCATCCTAAAGAGGATAATTTTGATTTATGTTCATACATTGATGCTAATTGGGTAGGAGATGTAGATGACAAAAAGAGCACCACCGACGGGGCATTCTTTCTTGGTAGCAAATTGATTTCATGGTTGAGCAAGAAACAAAGTTGTACATCATTATCAACAACAAAATCAGAATATGTTGCAGCAGCAACCAATTGTACTAAGGTACTATGGATTAAAAAAATGTTGAAGGACATAAAGGTAAAATGCAAAGAACCTGTAATCATCTATTGTGATAATTCAACAACAATTGATATATCTAAGAATCCGATATTTCACTCTAAAACTAAACATGTTTCTATCAAATACAATTTTCTGAAAGAGAATGTAGAAGCAAAACAAGTGAGATTGGTTTATGTGAATACTAAAGAGAAGATTGCAAACATCTTTACTAAGCCTTTTCCTAAGGAAACTTTTGAATATCTCAGAGAATAGCTTGGGGTTATACCCTCACTGATAGAGACTTAGACAGTTGATGCTTGGCATCAAACTGACAGAATTTATAGAAAAATATTTATTTCGGCTTTGATGGAGGAGGGCTACTTCTCAGGGGGAGTAGTTGGTATTTGTAATTAGTTATATGAACTGGTTGTATCAGGTATTTGTATTACTTTGGCATTTGATGTCAAAGGGGAAGAGATATCTATGGAAAAGCAAACATTTTCCTTTGGGGAGAGATTATTCATTGGGGGAGAGATTTTTACTCTCTGGATTTGTATTATTGATTTCTGGTATTGATCTATTCTGGAGGTTGTTGGTTTTTGGTTTTTGGCATTTCTGCTTTGGCACCTAGATGGTTTTTCCATCTTGTGTTTCCATCTTGTGTTTCCATCAATGCCAAATTAGAGATTGTTGATATTATGGATATGTTGCACTGGTTTTGTCATTGATGTCAACACTTTTCAACACTTATCCTTCTGGAGATCTTTGGTTATGTTCACCGGCAAGTTCAGTGACTTATGCACAGTCACCGGTATTTGGTTCACCGACAGGTTATATTGTTCACCGATACTAAGGATGACTTGTTATCATCTAGAGATCACTTGGTTATGTCGAAGAAATGGTTTGGACACTTGGTTTTGGTGATTTGGTTATTGGTCTAATCGGGCTGACATATTTGTTGTTATTGGCAAATTGGTCTAGGTTATGGACCGACATGTGTTATCTATTCTAGATCAGCACGATGCGTTATGGAGATGATTTAATTAATTGGATATTTTTGTAAATGCATTGAGCCGACATGATGCATTGCATCTTGACTTACTTGTTGTAATTGATTTTATAGTAATATTCTTAGTGAGTTGACCTACACATTTGGTCTTAGGTTTTGGTATACATGTAAGATCTCAATTGTGAGATGAAAAATATATATGTAAGGTTATGGTATTGTAACATGGTATGTGCAAATATTGAAGATCATATGAGAAAACCATAGAGAAGGTTCAAGGAATGTTTGAAGGAGATAATCAGAGCTTAACTAGTACTGAATCCAACATTGGAGATGCTACTTTGAGCAATACATTATCATTGGATTTAATCATCCAATTGTAGTCAGTGTGACTCCTATTTTATGATTTAGTAGTGAGATCTAGGCGGTTGGCTTTTCTGCATGTGCAGACCCCATTTGTACACACATACTATCTGCAGTAGTATCATCTGATTGTGGGTAAGGTTTCCCACTATGGTTTTTCCCCTTATAGGGTTTCCACATACAAATATATGTGTTATGTGTTGTGGATGTTGTTTCTCTTTCTATTTCATGCATTAAGTTTCACCGGTATTGATATTAATTGTTAATCTGTTAACCGACATTAAGTTTGGTTTACCGGTATTATGTATCAAGTTTTATTAAGTTATAATTGGGTTGAAATTAATAGACAACTGATTCACCGCTGACACACTTTACCACCAAGGTCTTGATGGTACTCTTCTTTGGTGTCTTGATCGTAACGAATCTGAAACTGCCTTGCAAGAACTTCACAAAGGTATTTGTGGCACACATTCAAGTGGTCCTACTCTCGCCAAGAAACTTCTAAGGATGGGTTATTATTGCCAACCATGGAAAAATAATCATATCAGTTTGCCAAAAAATATCCAAAATGCAAAATTTATGGCAATCTTATACATGCCCCATCCCAGGAGCTGCAACCATTCACCACATCATGGCCTTTCTGCCAATGGGGACTTGAATTAATAGGAAAGATTCATCGTTCCTCATCAAATGGTCATAATTTTATCATTAGAGCCACTGAGTACTTTACAAAGTGGATTGAGGCAGTCCCATTGACCATAGTTACCTGCAAGCAGATATATTCGTTCATTTTGAACTACCTCATCTGTCGGTATGGCATTCGTAGTTCTATTATCATGGATAATGGATGACCTTTCAAGAATCAAGATGTACAAGAACTTTGTGAGAGATTCCATATCCAACTTTTCAACACCATATTATCCACAAGGGAATGGTCAAGCAGAGGCCTCAAAAAAAACAATCCCAAAAATCCTCAAGAAAATAGTGAATGATGCTGATAAAGATTGGCATGTCCACCTTAATCCTACACTTTGGGCATACAAAACAAGCATATGCACACCCACAAGAGCTACACCATACTCATTGGTGTATGGATCAGAGGCTATCCTACATATTGAGGTATAAATTCCATCACTCGAGGTATCATTGAAAGGCCTCATTCAAGATGAAGAGTATCGAGTCAACAGACTGCAAGAGCTAGAGTTGCTAGATGAATGCTAACAACATGCCTTTGATCACCTCAAGGCATATCAACTATGAATGTGTCAAAGCTACAATCACAAGGTCATACCAAGGGCATGCAAAATTGGTGATCTAGTTCTAAAAGAAAATCCCCGAAATCAACAAGATCGAGAAAAGAAGGGGAAATTTGAACCTAACTAGTTGGGACCCTTTGTCATCATATCAGCTTATGGATCGGGGGAATATCTATTAAACTTCAAAAGGGGATGTGCTTGATGAGCCAACTAGCAGTATCCATCTGAATAAATTCTACACTTGAGTTGTCTAATGCACAGATCAAGCGAAAAAGAAATAAAAAAGTAAAAAATTTATCAAAAAATTGTCACTAGGTTGAAAACCTGGTAAACAAGCGCCTTGTGGCATAAAAAAATAAAAAAAGCAAGAAAAATACCAAAATTTTTTTGAAAAACAAATAAAAAAGTGCAATAAAAACAGGTGGTGAAATCCTAGCAACAGGCGCTATTTGTGATAGAGCAACTCCTCTATCTATTAATACCCATATCGTATCTTTGGCTCCATTTGATCTAAGCCAATAGCCATCACATAACACTTATACATGCAACATTATCCCATACATACCTAGCATAGTCACTATGCTTGATTATCTGAATAAGTTATCTGAATCATATCCCACCATGGCTTGGTGATCAGTGTACATATCCATATTGAAGTAGTATCGACAACAAGGGGCAAAACCCAGACCTTGCTAGGGGCATTTCACCTTGTGGGTTTAGACACCTGACCAAACACGTAGTAAGACAACAAGGCTCAAAACAACCAACAATGAACATAGCCACATAAGAGTGCAACCATCAAGGATAGACATCTAGGACTTGAATTGATTTCAACTGAACAAAAGATCTATTTGCAAGAAGTTTTATTTGACAAGAATATACTTCAGATAGCATACATGCTTACTTATGGTTGTTGATTTTTGCTTATCATATCTCCTAAGCAACTCAAGGATGTCTCAAAGACTATAGAAGCAAGGAAGGAATGTGATGTTTTCTTTGTCTTCTATTTGGGAGTGAAGCCTTCTACTATGCATTATCTTACGACATGATCAGGCAACATATCACTGAGGACATTTCAGATTTGTATTCGACTAAGGTTAACTCTTGTCTATTTTATGCAAGCAACATTCAGGACATCTTAGTTCAATTATACCTCAATGCTTGTGCCATCTTGCAATATCAACATTCATGTAAGTTATGCTCAGGTCATTATGGTTCAATTATACCATGATGTTTGTATCAACTTTCAACAAATCAAGGTTCAATGATGAAATAAAAAAAGGGGAAGCACTGGCAATATGATCAAAATAGATGGCAACATTAGTAACAAGAGTGCATTTCATGTACTGGTCATATTAAGATTTGCATTAGATTGCATTCTCATTATCATTCTCATATCATGTTAAAGTTGCATTAGATTTCATTTTCATTGCATTATCATGGATCATTAGATTGCATTACCATAGCTCATTTCATATCACGTTCCAATCACATTTAGTTGCATGTACATTTTCATATCATTTTACGAGTGCATTAGTTGCATTTTCACATCATTATCATTTTCAAGATAAATCTCACATAGTCTCATATCATTATCATTATCATTATCATTCTCATTTTACATCTCATTTTCAAGATACATTTCACATCATTATCATATCCTAATCAAATTGCATTAGATGCATCATCATTATCATCTCATATCAAAGTACATTCACATACATGAACATTACCATATCAAATAAAAAACATACAAAAAGAAAAAAAACCTGTTAAACACATTCTCATATTCATCCATGTACATTCATGCATTGCATTTAGAAACACGATAAAAGGCATACATTCATCACATTTATAAATCATAAAACATATTCATTTACATAATCATCCAAACATCTTAAGCATATCACCTGCAAAACATATAGTTAAGCATAATCATCATCAAAACATCTTAAGCATATCACCTTCAAAATATATTGATCATAGCTTCATAAAATCACATTATCACACACATCACATAATCAATCATCTACAATATCAAAGAAAAAGTCATAAAGATCAGTCATATCATATAGCTCATCAAAATAAAGGCATCCATAACATGTAGAAGCATTTCAAGTATCATATCATCATGCACATGTGTGACCCATGTTGATCTAAAGGAAAATCAAATATGTAAGTCAGAACGAATCATCAGTGAAACAATAAATGTCCAAAGTCCTTGGATATCACATCAATAACAAGGTACATGAATCAAGAGACATCAACATCAATAAATCGTTCAATGTGTCATATCAAATCAATCAAAATGCAAAAATGTACATATCGAAGGAATCATAAAAAATACAATTATGTGTGTATATAATCAACAGAGTACATCAAGGGTACATCATCATCATCAAGGAGGAGGCTAAGAGTGGCTGCCTCGTGAATCTGACTGCCTGGCCTCAGAGCCACTTGCAACCACACCTGCACTGCAACTAGGAGGATCTCTCCTAGGACCCATAACACCCTCACTACCTCCTCGCTTCTAGGAACAACCATGCTGAGAGCTGGCAACATAACTAGGAGCTCGTTGCTTTGGGGGCACCACCTAGAAATACCAAGTCCTATAGTATGCAGCTGATGTAGGAGCACTGGAGTAGTTCAAATCAACATTTGGATTTGATCTTGGTGAGACATTGATTCCGGTATTGGCCCAGTATCGATAAGTTCTTATTGGTTGGTCTTGCAGTATGTGGCGAAGGAGAATTTTGGTTGCGGGTGGTTCCCATAACTTGCAGATAATTGAGCGATGTTATTTTGGGCCTTGTTTGATGTTTCCAGAGAACCGTGTGAATTTTTATGCATTTAAAGATGTTCTTGGTGATTTGGGCCTACATGTTATTATTTACATGTTTCATCATGAGTCGGTTGGTCTTTGGCCAACTTGATCGAGTCGTTATTGTTTGTGGATGGTATAAAGGGAAAGTTTAGAGATTCATTTAGGAGGACAGCAGTCGGAGGAAGAAGAGACCGAGCGAAGATATAGTTTCCAGAGAGATTCTAGTCTGGGGTGGCTGAAGTCCAGAGGGACTAAGGTCCGCATCAGTGCAGATTGTTACCAGAGGCCCATTTTGTCAAGCAAAAGATCTACGGATCTTAGATTTGTGTTGTATGGATTATTTTGTAATCCTGAGCTGTGGTCCAATAGGTGTAGCTTTTGAAGGCATATTTAACTCACTAAATGATTATAATGATTGATCTATCAGGTTACTAGTTATATCGCGTGTTTCTTCTATCGATTATGTTGCTCTTTATCTATTTATCGGTTATATCTTGTGTTGTGTTACCGGTTGCCGGTATCTTGCATGATATTTTGTGTTATGGGCTGCAAGGTAGGGATGTTCTTCATTGGATCTCCCTACCTTGACTGCGTTAGCAACCTAATCTATCTAATAGACAAGACTCGTAATAGTATCCCCTATGACACCTTGTGCAACCATCTGTTGTAGTGTTTGCACCATCTCCTCTACGCAGCCTCGCCGCTCTATCTTTGTATCTCTCTTGGTCATCAACTATGCCACCTATTCCTGCAACCGTTTGATTAGAGCCTGAGCTTATGTGAGATGGGTCTAAACACCTTGTAACTGAGCAATCCTTCCCTAAGCCTATACTAGCTGGGTCTAAAGGCTTTGAACCAAGGATTGTAACCCTGCTATCTATGCTTGTTACTGGTATGATGGCACTGAAATGTGAACCTGTATTGGCCTCGAAGGTTGTGGATACTGTGATACTTCAGCTGGTACACCACTAGTCTACTCTAAGGAAGGCGGGGGCATCTTTGTCCTACACCATCTCGAGAGAGGGTGGGGGTCCTCCTCCTCCTCCTCAAATGTTATCCTACTCAATCCAACCATCCCACCACCTACCTCCTCAGATTCAGTCTCCTCATCTGTGGACTCATCAATCCCCTCCTTAGATCCCTCATCATCCAAGCCCTCCTCCTCCTCACCACTTCCAACTATCATTACAACCTCTGGTTGCAAAGGTCCTCCTTGACCTATCTGTTGTCTCCATCCCCCTCCTTGGCCTCTCACTCCTTGTTCACCTGCTCTTCTCCCATCTCCTTCATCATCTCCCCCATCATCCTCTCCACCACCCTCCCCTCTCCCTCTTCCATCTGTACCACCCCTCCTGCCTTGACCTCTCCCTCGACCCTGCCTATCACCTCATCGGCCTCCTCCTCTGCCCTGGTCATCATCATCATCAACCTCATCAATAGAAGGGATCATCTCTCTTGACCCTGTCAGTCATGGAAATATTTGAGTGGCAAAGTAGCGGTCGTACTCATCAACCATGCATGCATCTATCACGACCCGCATCATGTCCCATACCACATAAGGTAGTGAGAGGAACTCTGCCTTGGCAGTCGCATAATCTAGTGTCAGCCCCCACTCTACTCTCTCCTTGTACACTCTCACGTACAAGTCCATAACCCGTGGCATCGACTGTGGCTGACCAAACTGATGGTAAACCTTCAAAAGAATGAATCTCTCAACAACATAGGGGGTCCTCCCAAGTAAGAATTTGCTCTGAAATAAAAATGGAATCTCTATCCCATCCTCTGGCCATGGCTCACAATCTAAGTATAGTCACCAGACCACTGAGTCCATATCATTTATCATGCACCTCCAATAATCTAACTTCCCGAGCATGGGTTGGGAAGTTGCCTCTTTGTACATAAAAGGTTAGGGTATCCCAATAGGTTGAGATCTTTGTACTACTGGGCGAGCGATGTCTATGTGCTCCCAAGCCCAAATCTAAAGTAATGTGCACCTTATTGCTAGATTGGCCCCTCGATCATACACCACCTGATGTAACTCATGACATAGGTGGGCAAGTAGACAAATGTCCCATGCATATCAGGTCCTTTGTCGAACCATTTATCATAACACACGACCCCATCTAATTGATAACCCATGTGCTCCTATCCAGAAAAAGGAAACCACCTACCAATTCAGCTACAACTGAGGGGAGTGGGACATATCTATCCACCATAGCCTGCCAAGGCACTAAATATCCAACAATGTGGGGATCACCAAAAATCTCTCGCAGCGTGTCAGTCCCACCAACCTCCTCAACATCATATACTACTAGCTCTCTAGTGGTCGGAATATGGAGAATTCAATAAACATCCTCAGGAGTGACTGTGATCTCTCTTGTTAGCAAGTGAAAGGTGTTATGATCACTGTGCCATTGCTTAGCCAAAGCCGTCAGAAGTGTTATGTTCTTCCGGTAGGAAGGCATGTGTAGCAAGTGTATCAATCTGCAAGCCTAGAGCACCGCTCGTTCATCATCAGTCAATTGTCCTCGCATGGAGAGTGTCTTTGGGTATCTCTCCCGAAGCTAAAGAACACATAAGGGTTCCTATTTCAACACATCACAAACATTCCAATTTACCTATCCTGAGGAATTACACATCTAGACTCAATCAAAGGGGCATCTATTGAGTGACGATAGTCATGATATCACACAAAGGGTTTCCAAACATAAACTCTCAACAACTAGGTGGGTTTACTTTAACCTATTGTATCAACATTACACATCATATCAAAATCAAAGAATCATATTGACATCAAAGAATCATATCGACATCAAAGAATCATATCGAAATCAAAGTATCATATCAAAATCAAAGTATCATATCGAACTCACAATATCATATCAAATCAAGTCTCATATTGAAATCAAGCAACATATCAACATCAATCATCATATCACAATCAGGTGAATCAATCAATCCAGGATGCATATCAAGCATCCTATCAACAATAAGTTTGACCCATATCGACAAAGTTTGACCCATATTGACAAAGTTCGACTCATATCGACAAATTTTGACCCATATCGACAAGTTTGACCCATATCGACAAGTTTGGCCCATATTGAATCAGTTTGACCCATATCGACAAAGTGACCCATATTGACAAGTTTGACTCATATCGACAAAGTTTGACCCATATCGACAAGTTTGACCCATATCGACAAGTTTGACCCATATCGAATCATTTTGACCCATATCGACACTTGACTCATATCGATAAACAGGATCCATACCAACTTGACCTATATCGAATTTGAACCATATCAACAATCAGGATCCATACCAACCTGACCTATATCGATTTTGAACCATATCAACACTTAACTCATATCGACAATCAGGATTCATACCAATGTGACCCATATCGAATTTGAACCATATCGACATTTGACTCATATCGAACAAATGACTCATATCGATGCTAGACTGACTTTTCGACATCTCACATCTCAATAGACACAATCGATGCATATCAAAACATCAACAAGGTGCAAAACATCATAACGAACCCAAAAATCTAATTTGCACATGTTAAAAATGTCAAAAAAATTAAAAATTCAACATTGTTTCGTACGCGCTAAAAGAGAACAAATGTGCTATAATAGTAAACAAATGCGATAAAATATTGAACATATGCATTGTACAACTTAACGTATAGTTAACATATGCGCTACAAAACTTAAAATATGTGCTACCGGAAAACTCATATGCACTACAGGAAAATTCATATGCGCTAAAAGAAAATCAACAAAAAGAAAAAACTATCCATATGACCGTGCGAAAAAATTGAAAAATTCATCGAAAAACATGAAATAAATTACAAAAAATAACACACGAGAGGGTTAGAAATTCAAACTTACTAGTGGGCCATACTCCGTTGGTCGATTGTAGTGCCTTACCTTCTTGAATCGATGCTTGTGATAGGAGGGGGGGGATTTCTTCTCTCCTCCCCAAGCTCCACTCTCAAAATGCCAAGTGCACAAATGAGGTGGAAATAGGCCCTTGAGGGTTTATATAGCCCATGCTGATGCAGGTGACTGTGGTGCCTCGATGGACGTGTGGGGCATGTACGCATTATGCCCACCTAGTCTCTTCATCATTTTAAGTTATTATTTTCAATAACATTTATCGACAAATAAATATCAAAAAATTCCAAAAGAATAAAATAAAATTCAAAAAATTTAAAATCGTCCAAAAATTTCAAAAATCGTCGTGCATCGCGACATTGCACCGAAAATCATAATTTTTCTCAATTTATCTCTCGAGGGGGCATATAGACATCAATTCCATATCAATTCGATATCGACACCAATTTTATCATCAAATCTCATATCGACAATTTTGACAACACCATATCAAGAATTTTGGTGACATATAGAGCGTTTTTCTTTGAATCAATATGTGGTCACATGTCGCTTCAAAGAGGGGTAAAATATAGACACCTAAAACTTGCACAACTAATTAAATACATTTTATTCATTTAATCATCATTTATTCGCCTGTTAAATTAAACTAAGGTTTATTTAATATCCCTATTCTTCCAATCAGCCTATTAATCAAATTAAAGATTTGATTAAAATCCTTTTCTTCTAGCCTAACTATTAATTGAACTAAGGTTTGATTAAGTACCCTTTAGCCATTAATTGAATAAATCTTATTTATTTAATTAAAACCCCCTTTTTCCCTTTTAATTGAATTTACATTTGATTAAAAAAATTCCTTTGCATTTAAATAAATCATTATTTATTTGTGAATAGTCCCCCCACTTGCAAAATCTGACAAATGCAAGTTGCACCCCTTTTGGCTAAAATAAATCTTTTATTTTGTATAAAAATGCCTATTTCCCTCCACTTGCATTCTCCTACATTTTCCATTAGCATGCTAATATTCTTCTAGAACCCCTCTAATCCCTCATTAATTAGCCAAATTGCTCTAATCATTTCACATCCCTAAATTTTGGGGAGTCACTTCTCCAAGTTTGGGGAAAGTCTTCAAAATGTGTTGAAGACTTTACCTTTTTCAGCAAGTTAACTTGTTGAGTCTTCCAAACTTGTAAGGCCCTTACACAAGCCTTGAAGGTTATCTACCTTCCAACAAGTTAACCTCCAAAGTCTTCAAAGGCATTTAATGCCTCTTGTAGACGTATAAATCTGACCACCTACTTAAATAAATATTTAATATTTATTCAAGCCACATCCCTCTATTAATTAAATCTTATTTAATTAATTTCTTCATTTTCATCTATTTGATTAAATGAATTATTCAATTTATTTAATTAAATTCATCTAACCCCTTTCTAGCCTTTAATTAAATAAATCACTTTATGTAATTAAATCTCTCTTTCACCATGTTAATTAAATTTACATTTAATTTACATCCTTACATATATATAAATCAAATTTATTTATAATCACCCCCACTTGCATTTTTCTACAAATGCAAGTTGCATCTATTTTAGTTGAAATAAAACATTTTATTTTAATTAAAATCCTATTTCTCCCACTTGCCCCTTCCTACATTTCCCACTTGCCTTCTAATCATTCTTCTAGAATCTTTCTAATTCCTTTTAGTTAGCCTTAATTCTTCCAATCAAATCACATCCCTAAATTTGGGGAGGTCACTTCTCAAATTTGGAAGAAAGTCTTCTAAATGCATTAAAGACTTTATTTCTTCAACAAGTTAACTTGTTGAGTTCCCCAAATTTGTAACTCTTATAAATTTGTCCCCAAAGTCTCCCAAACCATTAATGGTTAACTCAACCTTACCACATGATTAGAGACTTTATCTCTAACTCAACCCTCATCTAACCCAGGGGTCTTATCAAACACTCATTGATTTGACCCTAGTTATCCTATTAACCCTTACACAAGGGTTTACCCTTTGGGTAAAATCTTTATCCATTGGTTAAGCCTAATTAACATTAATCACACTCTCCTAGGGTGAGCTTCATGTCTTCTCGAGCATTTAATGCCTCTTGCATATCCTCTCAAGCCACCTCTTGTTGACAATCGTCAACATTTCATTGGCAAAAATTGTAAACATGGATTGAGTAACTTTCAATCCTAGCCATTGTTAAGATTACTGAATCTTAACCATCCATTTCCCTATTTCCTCTATAAATAGAGCTTACTTTTTTAATTCTCCATATCCAATTTTTATGCATCTACATTATAGTCTAATTATATCAAGCATTTTAGCCTCTCTTTATTAGAATAACATTGTAGCATTTAGGAGCATTTCATATCATAGCATATCCATGTTAGTATATCATGTTAGATTAGTTTGTTAATATCTTTATCATATCATTATCTTCATTCTATCTTAATATCGTAGTTTGAACATATCATATCATATCATAGATCTTAGATTGCATTCATGTATATAGATCAAAATATCACTCATCTTGGAGTTGTCATTCCAAAGTCAATAGCTCAATGATCTGAGAGAAAAACATTGGCTTTAGGGATCCTATGAGATAGAGAACAATGAGACACATCTTGGGAAGTTAGCTAGTTCAAGTTAGTAAAACTTGAAACTCAAAAGTCTCATTGGTATGTTGGTCCTTTGATCTCAATGTTAGTATTTTGATCACCACAAATTCCAGCACACATTTTTGGTGCCCACCTGGGGCTTGTCCCCAAATCTAAGATCGTTTTTCTTGTAGTTTGAATGCAAAGATCATGTCAAAACATCAGAATAGTGCATCAGAGAGTTTTTATAGTGCATCTATAGCTTAGGTTAGCACATTCATGGCACTGTTTAGCGCATAGAAAGCATCTTTCAGTGCATTGGATCTTCTTTTTAGTGCTTAGCCCTCTCTGATATTTTAGCGCATACCAACACTAGTTTAGCACATCCAGGTCTTAGAGTAGTGCATGTGTCTGATCTTTTAGTGTGTAGACATCATTTCTTAGTGTGTATGTTACACAGTTTAGCGCATAGAGATGACAAAGGCAAAAAAATTGTAACAGAGTTAGAAACTAGGCTTGTGAAGCCCACCATCAGAATTGGATTTTGGCTAACTGATTTGGTTACAGGATTTAACAGTTGTTTGCAGGAGGAGTTAGATTAGTTTTCTTTGCTAGTAAAAATAACTCACTTTTTTAACAAAATTTTAAAACAAACCTCACATTTCATTTGGAATCTTAAAAGAAACCTCACATGGCTATCTTAAAAGATTTCAAAGTTTGCAAATCATTGTTGATTCATTTGGAAAATTTATTTTGGTTGACCAAGATCTTATTTGTTCAAAAATTTTGCTATCTTCACACATTTCTATCTTGGGATAAAAAGAACCGCATGTCTTCTGGAGCAACATCTCCAAGGTAGCTTTTAGAAAACAATTGCGATATTGGATAAAAGGAAAGCATGTATTTCATGTTTTGAAGGTGTTAGGTATATGCTCTCCCCTTAATTGGGTTATCAAAAATCCAAACACATCATTTTCAAGCTTTCTTTCAATTTCAAAAATATGATACATCCTTTAGCAAGCATGCCCTCCCGAGAAGCTTATAAAGTCAGTGAGAGGGGAATGACCTAAGTGGGGAATGACTTTATCGCCAAGTATTCCAATCCACTATAATCAAATGTGGAGGCTGATGGAAATTCCCTCCAACTATTTTTCTTAGTGATTAGCCTTCCCCCAATATCCTTGAGATATGTAAAGCCTTTGTTCTAAAGTTTGGAAAGCGTCCTGAGGGAGTTTATCACTGAAGACCGAATGAAAGCCTGATTACGAACTTTAGAACTAGAGACCTCATCGTGTCATTTTTACCAAACAATTCTAATATCATATGCAAGGTTGGGGAAGAATCTACCCCCAAGACACTCACCATATATATCCCAGGATAACGATTCAATTGAGGAGCAATCCTCTTTGAGTTAATTTTGGGACAAAGGCAAAAAAATGGGTGCCCCCTACGGGGTGACAGGGTTGTTTGAGCTGACGGAGTATCAAGTGTGGGCTATTGATATTTTAAATGATCCTTGAGAATAGAGAGGTCTATCTAAATGTGTATTTCTTGTGCAAACCTATGAAAACAAACAAGGATTTGAAAAGATCCTATTGAACATACTATCTGTTTAGCATAGACAAACAGTTATTGATTATGTCTGTTGTTTTTTCAAATCATATTTTAGAAGATCACCCATCAAAAACACAAGGATCATTTCAAAAATTTCACAAAATCATCAAACTGAGAAAATCAGGACAGTTTAGCACATTAAGCATCCATAATAGTGCATCTCAACTTCAATATAGCATGTATTAATCATTCAATAGCGCATACAAGCCACACATTGGCGCTTAAGAGGATAAAGTTAGCACATAGCCAAAAAAAAATTGTTTGCAACTAAGAGACAAAATCTAGATAGCGCTTGTGAAGATCAGAATAGTGCATAAGAACATCAGTATAGTGCATTCATTCAATTAAATAGTACGTATCAACCAAATATTAGCGCTTCAACAAACCAGATTAGCGCATTAAAAAACCAACATCTTTATTGTCAGACAACACTAGATAGTGCATTCCAGGGGTAGTATAGCGCATCTGATCAACCTTTTAGCACTTTGGAGTCATACGTTAGCGCGTAGACAGACTGTTTTAGCACATAACCAAAATTGTCCAAAAACAGAGAGCAATCTATCAACTTTTCAAAAATTTCATCACCAGTTTCAGATACCCTTTTGGGTTTGTTGTCAAATCCAATGCAGACAGAGGAAATTGTATCAACATAATATCAATTAGTGATCACAAGTTTCAAGACAACCAATTCCAAACATCAACATACCAAGTTAGCTTTCTAAGTTGGTCAAATCATCTTAGTTTCCAATATCGAGAAGATGTTATCATATCATTTGACATACTTGGTCATATCAACAGAGGCATATTGAACCCTCTATTCGAATGAATAGACTTATAAATCAAAACATAGTATTCATTCAACTAATCTCTCAATGAAAATTTTGATCACTCGCATGAACTCCCTTCAACATATCAAGAAGAAACATCCTTGTCTGAAAACTAGTTTGAAAAAGAGACAACCTAGTCCTAGAGCGCTTATCAAGAGGAGGACGTTCCTCTACATTAACCGTCAACTCTCTGTATCACATCATATTTTCCTAGGTCACATGCTATTATATCTTCAAGGAAAAACCAACAAGTTTGACGAAGAGCCTTTAAGAAGTAGGGATTTTACTCAAAAAACAACATTCAGCCAACGTCTCAACAAAGGGGGAAAGATCAATCCCGCTTTCTTTCCAAAAATTTGCATCACTTACAATGAATCTCGACCCAAACCACCAACTCCACCAAGAACCCCTCTAGGAGAAGAAGAATTCACTACTTTAGAAGTATATTGATGCCCGTTGTCACTTGATCTCAGGAAAACAAAGAAAAAGATCCACAACCAGAATCAAGCATGAGTCATAGGGAGTCCAATCCTTTTGATGAATACATGCATATGGGGGAAGAAGAGATCACCGAAGAGCTCATCCAACAATGTCAAGAAAGTGCCACCTTCCAAAAACTCATAGAAAGGCTTAGAGTATCAGACAAACAAAAATAACTGCTCATGCTAAATAGTAAAGGAGTCAAGATTCCCAAGGATTTTGACATGGATAATTCAAGGAATACCAATGAAAGATTCCCAAGATTAAGGGCAAGGACCTACACATCCAATACTCAGAATGACAAGCACTTGGGGGGAGATGACACCAATAATCAAGACAACACCCGTGACTGAGACAATACCCAGAATCAGGATAACATTAGTGAACAAGGGGATTCCCATCATCAAAGGTTCAACAAAGAAAATATTCCCTTAGCCAACATCACACAAAAACTCCACGCACTCCAATGAAAGATGCAGGATATGCAACAAGGGTCCACGACAATGTGCTCTTTGGAGGACATTTGTCCTTATCCTTTTGATAGAAGGTTAAACATGGTGCCTTTCCCACCAAACTCAGACATACCAAAGTATGACAAATACAATGGTAAGACTGGTCCCTGTGATCACGTTAGGGAATTTTGCACTATGGGCTTGGAGTTTTCCCACAATGACACTTACATGATGAGACTATTCCCAAGAAGTCTAGGAGGACAAACAATGGAGTGGCTTTCAAGACTCACACCTCCTATCAGATCATTTGATGAGTTAGTGAACAAATTCATTTCACAATACTCCTACAATATCCAACATGAGGTCACCATGCTAGATATATGCAATACAGAACAAAAGAACAATGAAACTTTCATGGTGTTCTTACAAAGATGGAGGCGCATGGTCTCAAGATACCCATGTGATGTGCCCGAGAAGGAAAAATGGAAATTTTCATAGACAACTTAAATGACGAAATGAGTTATCAACTCAAAATGCACTGTCTACCTACTTTCCAAAAACTAATGGAGAATGACATTCAAGTGGAAGAAGCCTCAATCAGGAAAGGAACTTTGAAGTTCTCTAAAGAGGGTGTTAGCTCATCAAACAACACCTATAATAATAATTACCATAACAACTTAGAGAAGTCCAAATTTTGGATGAGAAATAAGAATGTTGTTAATGATGGTGTAGTGGATAACGTTAAACCAAAACAACCCATGTTGAACCTATCCGGCGTTACTCCACCAGCCAATCCTCAAAGCAATAACAATCAAAGAACCAACAACCCAGGAACAAGAAATCAAGGAAACATCAACCAAGGGAATAACAATAACAATCCAAAACAAGCACCATATCGATGAAAGTTCGCACCTTTGGGACAAACCCTTGAATCCGCATTTTGAGAACTATTGGCAAATAAACTCATCATATTGCCAAACACAAGGGATTTTGAGCATCAAGTCAAACCACCATGGTGGAATGATGCACACTATTGTGACTATCATAGAAATAAAGGGCATCGCACAAATGATTGCCTAAGGTTGAAGAACCTAATTCAGGATTTCATCGATAATGGTGACATAACGGTAGATGGTCATAAGACCAATGATGACCATGAAGCCTTTAAAAATCCACTTCCAAATTATGACAAAGGCACGTCATCATCCTTGAACAAAAAAGGAGCTCATATCAATCATGTATACAACAATGTTATCAATCACATATCGACATATGACAATCAAATTAATGTCATTACAATTAAAAAAAAGCAAGAGAATCTCCCTGTCAATGTAACTACACAAGCACAAAAATATGTCTTGAAGGGGAGCACATCTAAAGTAACAACATCTCCAAACACTCAATACAACTTGGTAGACCAATTGATGAAGATGCCTACTAACATATCCATATTATAACTTCTCAAGATCTCACCTGCACACAAGGATATTCTGGAAAAAGCTCTCATGGACACTACAATTCCAAATAACATGGATGTTGACCAATTCCAAGCCATGGTGGGACATTTAACTGTGCCTCACAATATATTATTTTCAGAGCATGATGATGTCTCTCTTAATCATCCACATAACACTCCACTCCATATCGAAGTCCTAGTCTACAAATGTCGAGTGAAAAGAGTACTAATAGATGAAGGAGTTGGTCTAAATATTTGCACTCTAAAACTTATCTGTGCATTGGGTTTCTCAGAAACAGTCATTGATCCTAAGAAAAAGATAACAATCAAGGCATATGATGATGAGGAAATATCGTCAAAAGGGCTCCTAGTATTACCCATTCAAGTAGGGATAGTCCAGAAAGATACTCTATGTCAAGTCTTGGACATGGACTTATCTTACAACATACTTTTGGGTCGACCTTGGATCCATGAAATGCAAGTTGTGCCTTCCACATATCATCAGTGCCTGAAATTTTCATATCATGAATAATAAATTGCTATCACAACAGACACTAATCCTTTACAATATTGCAATAATTTTAAAGAAGTTCAGAATGTTCTTGTACTCCATAACAGGGAATCTCTCGCTCCCCTATCGGTAAACAACAAGGATCAACACAAAACTTTATCCATAGATTTTGAAATGGTATGAAGTTAAAAGATAAGGCATTGGGGAATACTCATTTGAGTCCTTATGTCTATCAAAGTTGCCAATTTCACCAAGGTCTCATGAATAACCATCAACTTCCAAACAACAATCTTCACAACCTATCAAAAAGTTTGACAACATGTTCATTCAAGCAGGAACACTAACAGATGAAACAGAAGACACGGATGTTTTGAATTGTCTCTGCAAATATGACAAAGAAATAAGAGCATCAAGCAGGAACACTAACATATGGGTTATCATGAAAAAGGTCTGATTGGCAAACATCAAGAAGGCATCACAGAACCAGTTCAACCCCATTCACAACTTACCAAAGATAAATCCAGACTTGGCTATGATCAACATATTCAACCAGTACAAAAACAAGATCATCATGAAAACCCCCGATGGAAAAGACATGTTATATACCAAGAGGAATCATGGCAAGAAGCACTACATCAAGCAACTACAAAGATCAACAAAGAACAAAAAGATGAAGAATATGAAAGGCAACAAGAGGAACTTTCTATTCAAAGAGAGGAAGCTTCTTACAAATAGATACATCACATGCAAGCAATGTCAGAACCTGATCAAGCCAATACACAATCAGTCACAATATGATCAGTTAGAACACACAAAGAAGATGAATCTGAACCACCACAAGATGAGCCTGCCATTCAAAGGAGGGAGATTGTTTATGAACAAATACAAAGAGTACAAGAAAGTACAAAACCTGAATCAACACAAGCCACACAACTTGTATCCATTATCAGCGAACTCTTCTTGCCTTACAATATTCCTATCAAATACAGTGGTATAGCATTGGAAAGTGATTCTGAGACAGACTCAAAATAATATGAATCAAATACTTGCTCTGATATCACTGAGGACATTGAGGTAGATACAATCCACACATATAGGCCCATACCCTATGATGGACAAAATTTAGGGGCTACATCAGTTGAAGTTGGATCACAAAATATCAATGTTTCCAGTGAGGACGATCAGGTTTCGAATAAAATAGATTCTAAAGAGGATCTCATCATAGAATTTGGCCTAAATGATGCAAATTTTGACAACATATCTATCATGACTCTCACTGATGTGAACCTTAACCCGCCAAACGATCCCTTACCATTAATCCATCCTAAACTCATAGATTGGAAACAACCTAAACAACTTACCATACTGTAAAGCGGAAAAATCGAACCCTAGTCGTTCTCCCCTCCCCAACTCCAAGGAGAGAGAAGGGAGAGTCACTAGGGTTGATGGTTTTCACTTAGGGGAGACTTTACATTCAAAAGAGGGGTTGAAACCCACAAGATCCAATCCCACGCAATGCAAGATTGGATTCTAAATGAGTTTCAAGGGTTGTGACATCAAGGATACCCTCTTTTGTAAAGAATGTAGAAAGAAAGATTGAACTAGGAATGCATGTAAAGTAGGAAAGATACGCTTATAAACAGAGATAGGGATATAGGATGAAGCTGCGGACCTGGAATTAGCAGTAAAATGTCGAGATGGTGCTGTTCTGCAAATTTGAGCGAAAGTTGACGGGACGATGGCGCCCGGCGTGCACACGGTCCTCCGAAAAATCTGCGAAACGAAGGTGGATCTGTTCGTCTATGCGAAGGTGTAATGTATGTAGTATGTTGTATGTTGTATGTGATCTCCTCTTCAATGGTTGAATCCTTGTCTTGAATGCAACACTTAGCCTTGAATGGAGACTTAAAATGATCAATTGATTGAAGGAATGCTTGAATGCTTGAATGCTTGAATATCATTTCCGCCTTTTTTCCATCTACCAAAATGGGAGAGGAAATGTAGTTTATATACTTGTCAATTAGGGCTGATAGACTGATTTTCCCGACCTTAGGCCGACCAGGAAATGTTATTTTCCAATTTGCAAACATAAAGACCCAAAGCCCCATAAGAGACCGGGCCCAAAATAGGGCCAGGGACCAGGGTGCTGGGTGCCATGGTCCTGGGGGACTAGGGCACTAGGCACCCTAGTCCTGAAGGACCAGGGCACTGGGCACCATGGTCCCACCTCCAGGGACATCAAGGTGCAAGGAGGATCAGGCCAGGGTGCTGAAAAATGCAGTTTTTGGTGTCGTGAAATGGTTTCGGGGTCTCCATCCAGGTTCCGTGTTGCATCGCCATCGTGAAGACCCAAATGTAGTCAAAATTGCAAGTGTCGCAATTTTAGGATGCTACATTTAGCCCCCACTTTAGCGGGAGTATAAGCGTACGCTCATACTTCCGGTAAAGTACAAGGAAATGACATTGAAAAACTTTCACCACGTCAAGGAGGCAAGATACACCAAGCCCCCAGTGGACTAAGGATCTTACGACTTCAATTGACAAAGTAAAAGGGAAGATCATGAGGGAGAACCATGACTGTCAGCAGTAAGGTTCCCTCACTATGAGTCATGCAAGAAAGATATCAAAAATTTTCAAGGCAAAGCTAAATTTGTCAAGAAATTTTCAAGTATCTTGAAAAGATATGAACGGGATGTATGCCCCCCTACGTTAAAGCGATCACACACGCCTCACCGGGGGTGATTGCTTTAAGGTAGTGATACATATAAAAATGAGAAGGGAAAGGAGCATGTTATCACAAGGATTTAGCCCCCAAGTGTGAGATAAGCCCAAGGATAATAGACACAAAACACAAAGCACAAGGTGACTTCGCTTTCCTCGGGGTTAGTATGATGTATGATAATTCATGTATATCATATGTATGTATGCATAATTGTTCTTCATTCCCCAATCAAGGAAGGTCACCTAGAAGAAGGGAACACATGTGTCTTTTGAGTCAACATGAGAGAGACCAAAAGAGATCTCAATGCTTTGCATCATCCTCAAGTAGACAACACTAAGGACAACAAATAGAAGAATGAGAATAACACATAGAAGAAGTAACGAAAGAGAGGAGGAGAGAATCTGCTATGCTAATGAAACTAGTCTAGCACGTCATCTACCCCCCGATCTTGCTGATCAATATTTTGGGAAGGTAGGAAACACGCTAGAGGAGGAACATCTAACACAGCAGATGGAGCTATCACAAGATCCAAACAAGGGCTATGTTCATACCCCAAGCCACGGTGTTCTTGTCTAGGAGCTAGGATAAGTGCTTTAGAAAATTTGTTAGATAAATGATTATCAACATCAACATATTCATATTCAGTACCAGAATAAACAGGAGTAACATTTTCATCTATATCATCATCAAGATTTATAAAAATAAGATCTTTAACTCGCACAGGATCAAGACCATCATGCATCTTATGTTTAGGAGATTTTGGCTCAATTTTTGGCTGAGGAGAAAATGGAATAATACTAGCTGAAGGTGTTCTTAGGGATTGCAAAGTTTGAGAAGCAGCTGCCTGAGCTCTAAGATGACGCTTTCGTCGGTGTTCACGTGCAGAATGATTTCGTCTAGTCTTAGTAGGAAGTTGAGAAGATTGAGGAGGAGGAATGTTCTCATCCCTATCACTTGGGTGTTTAGGTTGTGGTCTCTTAGGTTGAATAATAGGAGAAGAGGAAGGTCTCTTCTCTCCATAAGAGGAAGGAAGAGGAACTGCTCCATATAAGGGAGGAATATTTGGTTTAGGAAGGAGACCAAGCCCATCATGACGAGGAGGTATAGGTCTACCTTTAGGAAGTTTATTAGATATAGGCATAGTCACATTAATAGGGATGGGTTGGGAATCTTCTTGAGGAAAGACATTAGTTTTATCTTTCAAGGGAAGAACTTCCTTCTCAAGAACGATAGGAATGTCAAGTTTGGGTGTTCTAGGTTCACTTAGAGATAGGATCATATCTTTTTTCCACTTTTGATAAGATTTGAAAAGATGATCACTTCGCGGTGGAAGGGATTGAAATTGTTTAGGCCAAAAGTAATCAATAGGAACACTATAAGTTCTTTCAGCTGGTTTAAAGAGACTATGATTGACAGTAACAACTTCACCATTATGGGGAAATTTCAAACACTTGTGAATAGGAGAAGTAATATCTTTCATGGAAGATAGCCAAGGATAGCCTAGCTTCACATGAAATTGTTCAGATGATGGAATAATAGCAAAGTCCACATCAAGGGATTTGTTATGGACCTCAATAGGTAATGTAATAGAACCAATTGCAGGAGAAGAAAATGCATCAAATAGTTTCACAACCACATTTGTTTCGTCATAAATCACTTGATTCAATAGCAAAGTAAAAATAAATTCTTCAGTAATGATATTAACCATGCAAGAAGGATCAATAAGCACTCCACGGCAAGGTGTATTCTTGACTTTTGCAACTATATATAAAGGACCATCAGGTGCCCTGATAGTTTCACTAGAATCAAAGGTGATGGAAGGTTCTTTAGGGATTTTCTGCTGCTCTACAAAGTTAATCACATTCGGAGTCATAGACACAAGATCATCAGGTGAGATAGAGGAATCAGTAGTATCAATCGCATTAGAGGTATGAGAAGGCAATGGATCAGTAAAAATCTTAAGATTTTGGTTAAGAGGAGCTACAGATGTGTTACCTTTATCATTCACACCAGAAACAGAGATAGTATTATTATCAATCAAATCTTGAATTTTCCCCTTTAAAGCAAAACATTTTTCAGTATCATGCCCAGGATGATGATGAAATTGACAAAAAGATTTGTTATCAAAATAGGGTGAGTTAATCTTTGTAGGATCTATTTGCCTTATAGGAGGAAGAGTAAGCACATTTTGTTCCAATAACTTATTCATAATACTATGCAATGATTCATTCAAAGGAGTAAACTTTCTTTCTTTCTTGAAAAACTTAGAAATAGGAGGCACACCTGACGCTGCATTCACATTATTGTTGATGATGTTTTCATTGTATTTAATGGACTCTCTATTTGGTTTAAACTTCCCAAATGGTTGTTGACTACTATCACCCTTATCACTCGGAGCCATAGGATTTGCTTGTTCCATTTGACTCACAGTCAGTTGATAATGGTGAAGAGTTGCGCACAACTGTTGGAAAGAAGTAAACTCAGAAAACAGGAGTTTTTCTTTAATATCTTTTTGTAAATTAGAAATAAAGATTCTTTGAATATCATTGTCAGGCACTGGAAAGGAAATTTGAGCATACAAATGCTTATATCTACCAATGAAATCAGTCACTTTTTCTTTAACACCTTGTTTGCAATGCATTAAATCAATCAAAGTAACTTTAGGACTTATATTGTTTTGAAATTGTTGAATGAAAGCATTTGCAAGTTGTTCGAAAGAAGAAATAGAATAGGAAGGCAACGAGAAATACCATTGTAGGGCTTTATCTCTTAATGTTCTAGTAAACAGTTTTGCAAGCAACCTTTGGTCATAAGCAAAATCAGTACATATTGTTTGAAAAGTCTTAACATGTGTTAGAGGATCACCCTTACCATTATAAAGTTCCAAATGTGGAATTTCAACATGTTTAGGGGGGATAGCTCGAACAATGTCAAGAGAAAGTGGGCTCGCAACATCAAATGTGGGCACACTAAACTTAGATTGATTCATAGAGGCAATTTGTTGCTGTAAAGAAGAGACAGTTTGTGCAAGATTGTTAATGGTCGCTTCAGTCGAAGAGTTCATATTAGACGTGTTAGATTGTGATGGAGGTGTTATGTTATTGAAAGAAGGTAGAGAGTAAGGTGGTGGGACACTATGATAGTTAGTCATAGGAGATGATTGGACAGGAGGAACACTACAAGGAGGAATGGAAAATGAATTGCCCCCTTGCGTCATGTTCATTTGTGGTGATATAATAGGAACACTTATTGAAGGAATGAATGAAGAAGTCAGATTGAATGAAGGAAGAGGGTTAATTGAAGAAGAAGGATTGCCCCCATGACTGGTGATCATAGGGGGAATGTCTTGTGTTGAACTAGTCATTATGTTTGATGTAAAAGTAGGTATACTAGCAATAGGAGTCATCAAAGGAATAGAATGATTAGCTAAAAGAAGAAATAGATCTATTGTGGATTGTGCTAGAACACTAATGATTGAGAAGAAGGTGCCACAAACATTTTGGAGAGAAGCAATAAGCACAGCTATTTACACCTTGAACCAAGTTCAATTGAAGAAAGGTACTTTGAAGACACCATATGAGATCTGGTATGATAAGAAACCTAATGTTAGTTATTTTAAAATCTTTGGAAGTAAATGCTATGTTCATAAAGATGATAGAAATGGCAAGTTTGATCAGAAAAGTGAAGAAGGAACATTTCTAGGATATTCTTCTAGAAGCAAAGCATTTAAATGTTTGATCAAATCATCTAACAAAATAGTAGAAAGTGCAAATGTGAAAATTGATGAATTTGCAGAAAGAAATAATGAAGGAAACTCCAAAGAACCAGAAGATTATGAAGAATTTGTCTATGTGCAACCGAGAAGTCCTACCGAGATAACTATTGAAGAAAATGAAGGAAATATCCAGTTACCAAGTGATGTAGAAGATCATACAGAGCCTACCGAGCCTATATTAGCCAAGTATGTCAGAAGACATCATGTACCAAGTCAGATTATAGGAGATAAGGATGATCCAGTGATGACAAGGAACAAACTAAGACAGAACACATGTTTGATATCTGAATTTGAACCAAGAATAGTGAAAGAGGCATTTAACAGTGAAAATTGGATAAATGCTATGATAGAAGAGATTGATCAAATCAAGAAGAATGACACATGGACACTGGTCCCAAGACTAAAGGACAAAAATGTAATCGGTACAAAGTGGATCTTCATAAACAAGCTAAATGGAAAAGGGGAGGTCATTCGGAATAAAGCAAGACTAGTTTGCAAAGGTTATGCACAAGAAGAAGGAATTGATTATGGTGAGACTTTTGCACCTATTGCTAGACTTGAAGGAGTAAGAACATTGTTCGCATATGCTACTTACAAGAATTTCAAGGTATATCAAATGGATGTCAAATCTACATTTCTGAATGGAATATTAGAAGAAGAAGTTTTCATTGAACAACCTGAAGGATTTGTTGAAGACAATAATAAAGATCAGGTATGTAAGTTGAACAAAGCTTTATATGGTTTGAAACAAGCACCAAGAGCATGGTATGAAAGATTGCACTCTTATTTGATTAAGATTGGTTTTATAAGGACAAGTGAGAACAACAACATGTACATGAAGAATTATGAAAATGGAATACTGATCTCAGCCATATTTGTTGATGATATTATATTTTGTGGAAATGACTCTTTATGCAAGAAGTTTGGAAATGAAATGAGCAAAGAATTTGAGATGTCATTAATCGGTGAGATAAAGTATTTTATAGGTCTATAGATACTGCAAATGAAAAATGAGATTTTCATTACTCAATCCAAGTACATAAAGGAAATCTTGAAGAAATTTGGAATGGATGATTCAAAACCAGTAAGTACTCCTATGACTACCAACTATAAATTATCTAAGAATGATGAATCTGCATCTGTTGATGAGACACTCTACCGATCCATGATTGGAAAACTACAATATGTTGTTCACAGCAGACCAGACATAGCACATGCAGTAGGTATAGTTGCAAGATTCTCTGCAGATCCTAAGGAAACACACATGACAGCAATCAAAAGAATTTTTAGATACTTGAAAGGCACTGAAGATTATGGCTTAGTATATCAGAAAGGAAATGATTTTGATTTACAAGTTTATACTGATGCTGATTGGGTAGGCAACATTGATGACAAGAAAAGCACAAGTGGAGGATCTTTCTTTTTAGGAGAAAGACTAGTGAGTTGGCTTAGCAAGAAACAAGGATGTGTTTCTCAGTCAACAGCCGAAGCTGAATACATTGCTGCAGCATGGAATTGTACCAACATTGCATGGATCAAACAACTGTTGGAAGGTATAAATGAGAAAGTTATCGAGCCTGTAACTATATTCTGTGACAATACTAGTGCCATTAATATTTCAAAGAATCTTGTTATGCACTCTAAGATAAAGCACATATCTATCAAATATCATTATCTTAGAGAAGAATCTCAAGAGAAGATAGTGGTGTTGGAATATGTTAGCACAAAGGAGCAAATAGCAGATATCTTAACCAAGCCACTACCAAAGGACACTTTTGAATATCTCAGAAGTAAGTTAGGGGTCCTACCCCTATCTTTTATTCATTGACCAAGTTCGGTGAAAGCATCAATCCGATGACTTTATTGAATATCTTTTGGGAGTTGATGCTGGAGTTATACACTTTACAATGTTTTCTAAAAGTGTACTAGAATTAATACTGGAATAATATAGAGAATGTTACAGGGAATAGGAATTGAAGACAAATGCTCTGGCCGAGACTCAGTTGATACACAACAGCAGGAAATAACTTCTTACAGAAACAAATTATGTTTTAGTTCTTTTCTTTTTGGCATTGTTGTCAAAGGGGGAGAAGACCTACCAAAGGGGGAGAAGACTAATATATGGGAGAAGACTGAGAGAAGACTACATATTGAAATAAAGAATGTATGGGGAAGAGCATTTCAGCATTTTAGAATCACAGCAATCCAAATCTTTTAAAGGTCAAATCAATTGGTTTTGCCATCAATGCCAAAGGGGGAGATTGTTGGCAATATTATATTATAACAGATAATGAAAGATTGTTGACATTTCAATAAGGATATTGAGAAGGTTGTTGATGATTATGGACATAACTGATTAAAGATGTTTTACTACCTTGATATTATTATTTTGTCATTGATGTCAAGAAACTGATTTTCTAATTCAGTATGATGTTGCCATATCTTGAGAAGTATGATATGAATATTATAAAGAAGTCGATAAAAGACACAGGAAAGAATATGATGAATAAAGGGATGAATAAGGTATTCAATGGGCAACTACTACCGAGTTAGACAATGATGAGATCATGATGTTTTATATTGTTTTAACATCATACATATGTTGTATAATGTAAAGGTTAATACTATACTATGTACCAGGCAAAGAACCTAGTCGGTAAACCCTAAGGAACCTAGTCGGTAAACCCTAAGGTTGTCGCTATCGGTTAATGAAGGCGAAATATCTACTGAGTGAAGTTTAGTATTCACTGAGTTGTAACCGAGCTATAATAGAATGCATTAAATGTTTACATGTGATATTTAATGAAAGAAGTTGATGAGCTGGAGTGGATCAATGATTGGTAAGCCGTGGAAGAAGTTTGTTAATGAATCTAAGGCAATGGAAAGTCGGCATGAAGATCTACAGCTTAGATTGAACCGCAATACCCTGGCACAAGTTCCAAGACTATTATGCAAGTTCCAAGGTGGGGTAAAATATTTTAAGATCAAAAGATGCATTGAACCTAGACAAGATTGAAGATCTGATGGCTATGATTGATCATGGGAAATGTGATCAAGGAGATTAAGCGGTTACCTAATTGTTTATAAATAGGAAACTGTTGATAAACAAGGCATGTGGGCAAGTGTATGCACAGGGATGCTACATAGTGATTACCAAGCATAGAAGCTTGAAGACTTGTTAGAATAACAAAGTATAGAAGCCTAGCAAATAGACAAGATTAGTTCTATGTCTAGATTGTATTGAACAAATAGGAATCTGCTTTATCATTTTAGATGTGAAGTTGCAGATAGATTTTATTACTATTATTTTGGGAAAGTGACAGAAAATCTCTTAACCAAGTGGACTTAACAGTCTTATATGTAAATCCTCTAGCAAGGTGACATTCTGATTGAGTGTTTGAAATCCTTTGATAAGGTCACTTCTAACAAAGTGAAGATCCTAACAGATCTAAGGGAAATCCCTTAGCCAGGTCACATCTACCAATGTGTTTGTAATCTTTAACAGGATTTGCTTTTAACCGAGCATACTCTAGAAGAGTATATTTCTTAGTGGGTCCGAAATACCACAGTGATTTTTCCCTATTTGGGTTTCCACGTTAAATCTGGTGTTATGAGGTTTATATTGTTCATATGCTTTTGAGTTTGCATGTTTGACAGTTTTGGTTATATGACTGATATATATGTTACCGAGGTTGAATCTGATGTTTTTATGGATGATTAAGTTTGTATGATTCACCCCCCCCCCCTCTCATCTTGTTGGCTATTGGATCTGTACTTATATTAAGTATCAGAACTATCAGTGAGATGTTTAGGTAGTTCACAAGCAAAATACTCTAGATGAATCTATTCATGTATTAGGAGTCAATTGAGTTGTGTTTAGGTCTTCTAGGGTGTTTGAGGACCTTTAAGAGTCTTAGAATGCAATAGAATGTAAAAATTGCATCTTGGAGCAAAAGTTGTCAAAAGTTGTTGAGCAACATTTTGCAATTTCTTGCAAAAGTTGCATTTTTGGTTATGGGCGTTAGGAATTTGGTTGAACTGAATGAAAAAAGTGGATATAAGCCAAATTTCACTTTTTTGTACGGGTTAGAGGATTGGAAATGCAAGAACAAGTTTTTGGTTTGTGAAGCATCCTTGTTTCCACTGGTTTTTGACAGTTTTGTCTTGTTTTTTCTTGCTTGTACGGTCCAGTATGGACTAGATGGTGTAAACTCATTGTAATATTTGTATATTAATTTCATTTTATTTCATTAAGGTTGATTTGCAGGTTTGATTGTTCCAGGTTGTAGAGATTTCTTTCATTCTTTGCAACTAGGAGCAAAACCCTTGCAAGTAGGGTTTAAGAGCAAGAAATGGCTCTAACCTAGGCATTCTTTGATGGCACCTATTGAAATAACTAAGAATGATATTTTAGGGTCTGTATATAGCTTAGGAATAGGGTGTGTGATGTTTTAGGTCTAGGAGGAGGAGAAACAATGAAGCCCTAGGCTCACCACTGGGAGTAGGTGAGTTAGGATAGCAAGAAAAGTGTGATTTGTGAGCACATGGGGATTGGTGCAGGACCAAGTGGTATATGAATGGAAATCCCTCTAATTCCCCTTGAAGTTTCCCAAGGTTTTAGGAGCAAGATATTTGACTGGTGAAGAGTTCTAGACCTATCTTGTCAATCCACCGGCTAGGCCTAAAACCCCTCAAAATAGTGCAGCATTCGAAACCCCACTTTTACGGATTACCCAGATGCACTTTTCCAGTTTTGTTTGTAACTTCCAAAAGGTTATTCAAATAAATGATTTATTTCTAGGATTGTTTGGGAATTTTTCAAATTAAACCCCAAAAACTGCTTAGGGAGGGCTAATGCAATTAGGCCTAATTAGGTGCTGGTAGAGACCTAGAAGGGATAAGGAGGCAAGGAGATGGACTTGGTGAGTCTTAAACCTTAGAAAACATTGAAGATGCCTTGTTGATGCATTGGGAAGCCATAGGAAGAGGTTGTGTGTTAAGATCCATGCAGGAGTGGTTGGAGCCCAAGAGAGGAGTGTGTGAGTAACTGAGGTGGCAACCTCAAGTGGAGGATTTGATTGTCCAGAAACCATTGGATATACCTAGGAGGCAAGTCAAGAAGGTTTAGACCTTGGAGGTCTCATTATCATAACCCTTTCCAAGTACCATAGGAAGGACTTGAGTAGTTGTAGGGTTGAGTAGGACAAGTCACTCAAGAAGGTGTATCAAACAAGACTTTAAGACTCTCTGCATCAGAGTGGTATCAAAGCCATTCTTTGAAAGATTTGGTATATGTCAGATTATGAAGAATCAAAAGCAAGTTCAATGCCTCCAAAGGCAATGACTCTAGAAGTCGTCTGACAGATGGTGGCAGAGATGATAGAAGGATTGAAGGATGCAAATGGAAGCAGAGGAACCAGAGAGGTAAAGAAGGAGAAGGGGAAGGTTAAGATAGAATGGGGTGATGAGACTAATGAAGAAGTGGAAGATGGAGAGGAACCAACAATAGTAGCTATGCCTCAAGACCAAAAGTTATTCCTAGATGCAGTCAAATCCATTTCTAAAGACAACCTAGATGGATTACCCACATATGGAGGAAACCTAAATGGAGAAGAGTTGCTAGATTGGATAGAAGCTCTCAATAATCACTTTGATTACAAAGAGGTAGCAAAAGAGAAAAGAGTCCATGTGGCCAAATCAACAATGAGAGGATCAGCATTGGTTTGGTGGAATATGATGCAAGAAGAAAGGATACAAGAAGGCAAAAAGAAGATAACTTCATGGGAGCGTATGAAGATCAGACTTAAGGCACAATTCCTTCCAGGAGATTATGAAGTTCAAATTCATAAGAGACTACAAAATTTGAAACAAAAGGAGTTACATGTCAATGCATACATTGAAGAGTTCCATAAGCTCAGTTTGAGGGCTAGGAAGCATGAGAACGAGGTTGAGAAGTTAGCTAGGTATATTAATGGCCTTAGACAAAATATATAAGATGAGATAAGTATCCTCACACCAGATTCTATCCATAAGTGTTTTCAGTTGGCCCTAAGGGCAAAAAGAAGATCAAAAGGAGGAGTGAACAAAATCAGAAACATAGGGGAGGTAAGAATTTCAGAGGTAGAGAAAACTTTGGTAGAGGGCAGAAATCACCAAGAAGTGAAGAGCAGCAAGACCAAGAAGGCAGTGGAGACTCCCAGAGAGGAGCATTTAGAGGATCCTATAGAGGACGAAGCAATTTTAGGGGCAAGTTTGGAAACTTGGGAAGAGGAAATACAGTTTTCACTGGTAGGTGTTATCATTGCAATCAAGTTGGGCATACCATGAGTAAGTGCCCGGGGAAAGCCTCAAGCTCCACAAGCTCATACATGGGGAAAAGAAGAACTCAATTGTTGCAAGAGGAGGACACTTAGAGTGTAAGTTCTTCAATCAGCAAGGCAGGGCCAGTGACAGATGGAGAAAACTTGATGATGAGGAGAACAATGCTCAAGATACCCCAATCTCAAGAGCCACCACAAAGGAAAATCTTGTTTAGAACCACTTGTAGGTCACATGGGAATATCTGTAAAGTGATTGTAGATTTAGGTTCCACTAAGAATATTGTCTCAGTTGAAATGGTTGACAAACTCAAACTAAAACAATTGCCTCACTTCACTCCCTATAAGGTATAATGGCTCAACTGGGGTCAACATGTATTGGTTGATGAACAAGCATGGGTGGAATTTGAAATTGGTGAGTACAAGGATAGATTATTATGTGACATATTGCCTATGGATGATTGTCATTTGCTATTGGTCTGTCCATGGCAATATGATGTGAAAGCTACTCATGATGGGGAGAAGAACAACTATCTTATCACCAAGAATGGGATGAAGTATTAGATGGATCCACTACCTGAACCAAGGGAATAAAATAAAATAGGCTCAAGTGTGATGCTAATGAGTGGAAAAGAGTTTCTCAAAGTGTTGAAACAAGAAGGACATCAAGGCCATGCTATAGTGTTGAAACTTAGAGAAGAAGCTAAGGCAGATCCAATGAATGAAGTGCCTCAAGAGGTGTAAGGTCTACTCAAAAAATATGTAGAAGTGATAGGGAATGAATTACCTGATTCTTTTCCTTCAATGAGAGATGTAAATCATCAAATAGAATTAATACCAGGGGCCAATCTACCAAACAAAGCTGCCTACAAAATGACACCTAGTCAAAATGAAGAGATCGCCAAACAAGTGCAAGAACTCTTAGACAAAGCGTTTATCAAGAAGAGTTTGATTCCATGTGTTGTTCCTACTATGTTAGTTCGTAATAAGGGAGGAAATGGAGAATTTGCATGGACTCCAAAGAAATCAACAAGATTACTATAAGGTACTGGTTTCCCATGCCAAGGATTGAAGACCTATTAGACAATCTAGGAGGTGCAAGCTACTTCACAAAGGTGGACTTAAAGTCTGGTTACCATCATATCAGAATCAGACCTGGAGATGAATGGAAGACATCCTTTAGAACCAATGCAGGCCTATATGAGTGCTTGGCGATGCTATTTGGCCTCACCAATGCACCTAGTACCTTCCAAAGGCTCATGAATGAAGTCTTAGTTTGGTTTATTGGTAGATTTGTAATTGTGTATCTTGATGACATTTTGATCTACAGTAGGTTCAAGGAGGAAGACCTCAAGCATTTGGAGATGGTTTTGAAGAAGTTGAAGGAGGCTCAACTCAAGATTAACCTTGAAAAATGTGAGTTTTTGAAAATAGAACTTGTCTACCTTGGTTTTGTTATTTCTCATGGATGTTTAAAAATGGATCCAAGTAAGGTAGAAACAATAATTAATTGGCTTATCCCTAGGGGCATACATGAAGTTAGAAGCTTTCATGGAATGGCATATTTTATAGGAAATTTGTGAGAAACTTTAGCAATGTTTGTGCTCCTATTCTTAATACAATTAAAGGAGGGATTAAATGTCACTTTGTGGATAGAGGAAGTAAATAAGGGGTTTGAAAGGTTGAAAACCAAGATAACAGAGCTGCAAACCCTTAGATTGCCTGATTTCAATCAGTTGTTTACAGTAGAATGTGATGTATGCCAAAGGGCAATAGGGGCATTTTTAAGCCAAGAGGGACATCCTATAGCTTTCTTCTCAAAAAAGTTAATTGAATCTAAGAAAAGGTACTCCACATATGACTTGGAGTTGTATGCAATGGTTCAAGCATTGAAAAAAATATGTCACTACCTGTTGCCCAAAGAATTTGTAGTCTTCACTGACAACCATGCCCTTAGTTTTCTCAATGGCCAAGAGAAGTTGAACCAAAGACACCTAAAGTGGGTTGAGTACCTACAATATTATATATTCACTATTAAACACAAGAAAGGAATAGCCAAAAAAGTTGTTGATGCACTAAGTAGGAGAATCATGACCATGCAGGAGATTCAATTGCAAAGTGTGGGTTTGAGTGAGTTAAAAGACCTCTACAAGGATGATAAGGTTTTTGCAGAGATATATATTGTTTGTTCTAATTTTTCTAATACCTCACATGTCTCTTATTCAGAATACATGATACAAGAGGGTTTTTTGTTCAAAGGTCATCTTCTTTGCATACCTCAATGTTCTATGAGGCAAAATATTATTCAAGAGAAGCATCAAGGAGGTCTAGGAGGTCATTTTGGCATTGATAGGACTTTGGAGAAGGTTGGTAGGCTTTATTATTGGCCCAAGTTGCAATCAGAAGTGAGAAGATTTGTAGAGCAATGTACCATCTGCCAAAGAGAAAAAGGAACCTCAAGTAATGCTGTTTTATATCAACCCTTGGTCATACCTCAGAGGCCTTGGGAATGTTTGAGCATGGATTTTGTGTTAGCCTTGACTAGGACACCAAGATGATCTGATAGTGTGTATGTGGTAGTAGATAGGTTTAGCAAAATGGCACATTTTTTACCTTGCAAGAGTACCAATGATGCCACCTATATTGCAGGCCTCTTCTTCAAGGAGATAGTTAGAATTCATGGTCTTCCAGTCAACATTGTTAGTGATAGAGATGTGATGTTTTTGAGCCACTTTTGGAGGACACTTTGGAGGAAGTTGGGCACCAAGTTATCTTTCTCATCTACCTAGCATCCTCAATCAGATGGTTAGACAAAGGTAGTCAACTGATCATTGGGTAACTTGCTAAGATGTCTTACCAAACAACATAGGTAGAATTGGGATCTAGTACTTGGATAGGCAGAATATGCATATAATGACTCAGTGAACCATAGCACAAGTAAAAGTCCTTTTGAGATAGTGTATGGATTCCATCCTAGGGGCATATTAGAGCTTAGAGATCTCAGTTCAATGGCACCCAAGAGTGCACAAGGGGAGAACTTTGCAGAAGGCATTAAAGAGGTGCATGATAAGGTAAGACATCCCTTACAACAAAAATCTGAGTAGCATAAGGTTCAAGCTGATAAAACAAGGAGGAAGCTACAATTTCAAGTAGGAGACTTAGTGTTGGCATACCTTAGGAAGGAGAGACTTCTGAAAGGGCAGCCTATCAAGCTCATGATGAAGAAAATTGGACCTCTCAAGGTGGTGCACAAGTATGGGAAAAATGCCTATGAGGTTGAACTTCCACCTACCTTGGGGATATCTCATATTTTTAATGTATGTGATCTCTATCCATACAAGGGAGAGACACCAACAAATCAAATAGACATGCCATCACCGGTTCATGAAGATTGGGTAAAGGATTTGCCACCTAGTCAACTGGTTGAATTAGAGAGTATCTTGGATACCAAGATAGTGAAAAAGACAAGGAAAGGATTCTAAAAGCATTATCTTGTTAAGTGGAAAGGGTTACCTAATTCAGATGCCATGTGGATGTCAAAAGCAGATATACTTCAACATGGAGTGGAGATTTCAGACCTTATAACTCAAGGGACTTGAGTTCTTTGGCCCAAGGGAGTATGGTGCAGGGCACCTAGCACTCCAAGAATGAAAGATTTGATTTCTTTTAATTTTGTGTGTTATTTTGTGATGTAATAATGGGCCAACCATTGAGGACTCAGTAGAGCCATGGTTGAGTTGTCCAAAATTTTAGTTTGAGTCAATTGTGATCAGGATGTTGTTAGCCTGAGAAGTGAGATGCTTAGGTAGTTCACAGGCAAAATACTCCAGATGAATGTATTCATGTAGTAGGAATAAATTGAGTTGTTTTTCAATCTTCTAGGGTGTTTGAGGACCTTTAAGAGTCTTAGAATGCAATAGAATGTAAAAATTGCATCTTGGAGCAAAAGTTGTCAAAAGTTGTTGAGCAACATTTTGCAATTTCTTGCAAAAGTTGCATTTTTGGTTATGGGCGTTAGGAAGCTGGTTGAACCGACTAAAACAAGTGGATATAAGAAAATTTTCACTTGTTTGTACGGGTTAGAGGATTGTAAATGCAAGAGCAATTTTTTGGTTTGTGAAGCAACCTTGTTTCACCGGTTTTTGACATTTTTGTCTTGTTTTTTCTTGCTTGTACGGTCCAGTACTGAATAGATGGTGTAAACTCATTGCCATATTTGTATGTTCATTGCATTTTATTTCATCAAGGTTAATTTTCAGGTTTGATTGTTCTAGCTTGTAGAGATTTCTTTCATTCTTTGCAACTAGGAGCAAAACCCTTGCAAGTAGGGTTTAAGAGCAAGAAATAGCTCTAACCTAGGCATTCTTTGATGGCACTTGTTGAAATCACTAATAATGATATGTTAGGGTGTGTATATATCTTAGGAATATGGTGTGTGATGTTGTAGGTCCAAGAGGAGAAGAAACAATGAATCCCTAGGCTCACCGTTGGGAGTAGGTGAGTTAGGACAGCAAGAAAAGTGCGATTTGTGAGCACATGGAGATTGGTGCAGGACCAAGTGGAATATGAATGGAAATAAATCTGATTCCCCTTGAAGGTTCCCAAGTTTTTAGGGCCAGGATATTTGACTGGTGAAGAGTTATAGACCTATCTTGCCAATCCACCGGCTAGGCCTAAAACCCCTCAAAATAGTGCGGCATTGGAAACCAAACTTGTATAGATAACCCAAATGCTTTTTTTCATTATTATCTATAAATTCCAAAAGGGTACTCAGATCAATGATTTATTTCTAGGCTTGTTTGGGGCTTTTTCAAGCTAAACCCTAAAAACCGCCTAGGGAGGGGTAATGCAATTAGGCCTAATTAGGTGCCGGTAGAGACCTAGAAGGGATAAGGAGCCAAGGCGATGGATTTGGTGAGTCTTAAACCTCAAAAATAATTGAAAACACCTTGTTGATGCATTGGGAAACCATAGGAAGAGGTTGTGTGTTAAGATCCTTGTAGGAGTGGTTGGAGCCCAAGAGAGGAGTGTGTGACTAACTGAGGTGGCAACCTCAAGTGGAGGAGTTGATTGTCCAGAAACCATTGGATATACCTAGGAGGAAATTCAAGAAGGTTCAGACCATGGAGGTCTCATTATTATAACCCCTGCCAAGTGCCATAGGAAGGACTTGAGTAGTTGTAGGGTTGAGTAGGACAAGTCACTCAAGAAGGTGTATCAAACAAGGCTTCAAGACTCTCTTCATCAGAGAGATTTGACACTTTTCCTAAGTATTATCAGGAGAGATCACCAATTTTGATTGAACCAACTCAATCAATCAATATTAGCACTGAAGCAGCAACACAAATCATACAACTAGAAGAATCACCAACAGAACAAGAAAGGCTTGATTTTATCAGATTATTCAAGGAAAAGCATATCAATTTTTCTTTGTCTTATGTAGATATGTCAGGGGTAGATCTAGATCTAATCATGCATCACTTATCTATAGCCCTTGGAGCTAAACCTACTAAACAAAAACTGAGAAAGATGAACCCACATGTCACCATATTGGTTAAAGCAGAGCTAAAGAAGTTACTTGATGTAGGATTCATCTGACCCATCGATTATGTGGAATGGATCTCTAACATTGTGCCAAACTCTAAACTAGATAAAAGCATCAAGATTTGTACAAACTTCAGGGATCTCAACAAGGCTTGTCTGAAGGATGATTTTCCTTTACCCAGCATTGACACAATTGTAGATCTAACAACAGCGCATGCTATGTTATCCCTCATGGATGGTTTCTCCAACTTCAATAAAATAAAAATAGCACTAGAGGACCAAGATAAAACATTCACTTGTCCATGGGGTACTCATTGTTGGAATGTCATGCCTTTTGGTTTGAAGAATGCAAGAGCGACCTATCAAAGAGAAATGACCACAATATTTCATGACATGATGCACACATTCATGGAAGACTATGTAGATGACTTATTGGATAAATCATTCATAAGAGAAGAACATTTGGAAATTCTGGATAAAATCTTTCAAAGGTTGGAGCAATTCAATGTACGACTCAATCCTAAGAAGTGTATCTTCAGTGTAACATCAGGCAAACTTTTGGGATACATAGTCTCAGAAAAAGGAATCGAGGTGGACCCCGCAAAGGTACAAGTGATCATGGAGATGCCACCTCCTCAAAATATCAGCCAATTAAGATCTCTACAAGGATGGATACAATCCATAAGAAGATTCATTTCTCAACTAGCTGACAAATGTCTTCCATTCACGCATTTAATCCATAATAATGTCCTTTTCAGATGGGAAGATCAATGTGCAGAATCATTCCATCAACTCAAACAATATCTAATGAATCCACCGATCTTGGTACCACCAATAGTTGGCAAGCCACGTATTCTCTACATGCCAGTTACATAAGTGTCACTAGGGGCATTAATAGCACAAGAAGATCCAACAGGCAAAGAAAGGGAAATATACTACATCAGCAAGACATTGAATGGATACAAGCTTAACTACACATTCATGGAAAAAGCTTGTTTGGCAGTGGTGTTCGCTTCTCAAAATTTTTGCCACTACATGCTAACCCACACAATCAAATTGGTAGAAAATATTGATCCCTTAAAATATCTACTCAGCAAAGCCGCTCTCATAGGAAGGTTGGATAAATGGGTGATGATTCTAAGTGAGTTTGACATTCCCTACATAGACAGAAAGTCTATCAAAGGTCAAGCTATAGAAGATCAGCTGGTAGAGGCACCCCTACAAGACAGTCATCCAATCCATGTGGAATTTCTAGATACAAATATTCTCACAATATCGACAAAACCATGGATCTTTTATTTTGATGGATCATACACGCAACATGGATCAGGTGTCGATGTTCTCTTTATTACTCCAGAAGAAAACACTATCCCTAAATATTAGAGATTAATGTTTTCATGTACAAGTAACTGATGATATGATGAATCAATAAGGATCCGGATAACTATAGAGAGGGGGGGTGAATCAGTAGATAGAAAACAAACTAAAATTTCACCAAACTCGGAACCCAACTCATAAAACAATCATTGAACTACAAACTGCAACTGCACTGTCAAGTTTACCGGTTGACTAGCATACCAAAATAATAGTGTAATAGATCTGAAACTCTCAAACCATTTAACCAAAACATCAAAAAACTTTACTAACATTAGTAAAAGTACATTTTGGATCACTTCCGATCATCTTAACACATATAAGTGGCTTTACGACTTAAACAAATTAACCATATCAAAACATAACCACAAAAACCATTTACCACTTGACACAATGATTTTTGACGTGGAAGCCCAAATGGGAAAAACCATAGTGGGGATGAATACCCACAAATATTCTAAACTCTTCTAAATTTTGCCCTGTTAGGAGCCAAGCCTTTTTCGAAGCTTTATAAAAAATTCTTGTTAGGACAAATCCGGTTAAGGACCACCTAGTTAAGGGATTGACTACAATACCCTGTTAGGAGTAACCTCAATAGAGGATTTCAAATCCAAGCTAATGGATCACCTGGTTAGAGGATTTATAAAAAACCAAGCCTGTTAAAGTTTACCCGGTTAAGGGATATAACTATTGTAATTGTTAGAGAACAACAGGGTTTTTGTTGATCTGGTAATAACACTTCTCTGCTTGATCAGATCCTTTTCATGCTCCTATCTGCCTTCAAACATTCTACAAATACTCCTTCTAGTTCGGCAATCAATCACACTGACACTTAACCAAAATTGCCAACACTACAACAAAACAACTCATCGACCTTATAAGAAAAACAATAGGTTGGTAACACATCACACAACCTAAGATCTCATAGAGATTACAAAACAATCGGTTCAAACATGACCATTGGATTACATAAGAACCATCTGTACATTGTACAAGCCAACCTCGACCGCTCTTGGATCACCATACATTGGATCTTGTAACTCATCATACGGTTTCCACTTCATGCAATGTACTCGCCCATTCCCAAGATAAAACAATTATCTCTACACGCTAAAACAACTTCGAAACTCATCACATGCATCATGCATACGTGGCATAATCATCTTCGATCACCATTCGACCATAGATCAACACAACCAATTCAACAAGGTTCAACATATCAACAGGTAGGGTTACCAGTTGTTCTCATGGCTACAATAGTAATATCAGTTTCCTTCACTTTCTCAACTATCGGTTGCATTATTGCATCACTATCGGTTGCAATACAACTCCATTACTAGTTATAATTGATATCAATGACAACACTATAGTTTTAATGCAATCTTCATACAAATGCCAACAGTAACATTGTTGAGTACGAAGCCCTAGTCACAAGCATCAAGATAGTCGTAGAATGAAAGATCAGAGAATTAAAAGTCTTTGGAGACTTCGAATTGGTCATTAATCAGGTTAATGATGACTATCAAATAAAGGACGACAATTTGATGCCCTACAAACGAATGGTAGATGACTTCAAGAAATATTTTGTGGACATCAAATTTGAGCAGATTCCAAGGGTGAACAACAAAGCTGCGGATGCCATGGCAACCATTGCCTCCCTCCTACAAATACCATACAAACAGAATCATTATGAATTCCTAGTGAAACAATTCTTTTCCCCTACCTACAACAATTTTGAATCCCAAGTCATATACCACATAGTCGATTCCGACTCACCCCTCTAGGGAAAAATCTACACTTACCTAAAAGACAATATCCTTCTGATGCTCTGCAAAAAGGATTAGAAAATCTAGCTTGATAGAAACACACACAAGAAGCAAACGTTAGTGTTAGCGACCAAAGATTATTCTAAACAGGCATATCAAGAGAGATATTGAGCATGAAATAAAAAGCATACAAACATAGAATAGATAAACTATACTCCTCCAAATGCTAACTAAGATGCTCATAGTTGCTCCTCCCTTGTTCCTCTCCTCTCCAAGTTCCACATGAGTGTAGCTCTCAGCCATGCACTGCTATGGAAGTCTAAATTGTGATATGATTGTGAAAGTATGCAAATGTGAACAAGCTAAAAATGAAACTATTATCTAATCTAGTGTTAATTGTAGTCCAAAAGAGTAAATGTAAATGCTCTCTAAATTTCACTATAGGTTAAATGCATACAAGTTTTTCAGGATCTGGATTATGAAGAAATCAGCTCTACTTATAGGTAAAATGGAGCAATGGAGGGTTGAGATTGAGTAATCTCAACAAGGGTCGGGATTGAAGGGCTTAAGATCCATGTGAGGACTTTCAATACAATCCCAAGATGACAAATGTCAACATGAGATGGGTTGAGAGGAGAGGGAATAAGCATTAAATGTGTGACATGACCTGAGGGTTAACTTGGGAGGTAGGGTTAATGTTGAGTTGAGTGAATAAATTCATTATTCAAAGAATAATGCCTTTATCCAATGGATAAACTCTTATGCAAGAGTTAGTGAGGATAACCATGGTCAAAGCAATAAATGCTTGAAGAGACCCATGGGTTGAATGAGGGTTGAGATAGAGGTAAAGTCTCTAACCATGGAAGCAAGTGGATTTAACCATAAATGTTATGTATGAGTCATTAATGGTCATGTAAGAGCCATTAGTGGTTTGGAAGACTTTAGAGGTTAGCTTGTTGAGCACATAAAGCATTAAATGCTTTTCAAAGACTTTGAAGGCTTTGAGAAGTGACTCCAAGTTGCTTAGGAATGTGACAATAATTAGGGGATGGATTAGGCTAATTAGGAATGGTCAGAAAGTGGTTAGAAGAGCGTAGAAGGGGATATAGAATTGCAAATGGATTTGGTGGGTGAGGGAAAATAGGATTTAAATTAAAATGAAATTAATTTATTTTAATTTGTGGTTGCAACTTACATTTGTAGGAGAATGCAAGTGGGGAGGAGTTTAATGATTTAAATAAATGTTTTATTTATTTATTTAAAATAGGAAGGGATTAAATTAAATAAATAGGATTTATTCATTTAATTGATTGTGAATTTGGTTTAATGAATTAATTAAAATAAATTAAATAATTTATTTAATTAATAGGAGAATGTTTGAGGATGAATTAATTAAATGTTAATTTAATTAACTGTTGGCTAGTGGGTTTATTGATCAAATAAATAGTAAATATTCATTTAATTAAATGGACAGATTTATGTGACTACATTTGCCCCTCTTTGAGACGGTGTGGTTTATCGCGTCGTTTCAAAGAAAGAAAAATAGGTGTGAAGAAATATGCCCCATAAATTTTAATTTAATGGGTGATATGCCCCCTCGTGAGATGGGCCAAATTTTTTTTAAAAATCGGGCGATCTCTCAAAAAAGAACGAGAATTGGCGGGGAGGTATAAGAGAAGAATTTAGCAATAATGGTCATTTGCATCCATCTCCATAGTGATTCAGAGCTTTGATATTGACTTTGGTGAAAGAGTGAGTAGCAGTCAGGATGCCAGTACCTATAGTAGATCATCGGCTAGAGCGGGTCCGGCGATTCCAGCGGCCAGATGACTACGGACTAGTGGTACGCAAATTTGAATTTTTGCTTTCAACGCATTTTTGAGGTCTTTTTTCCAGCATCCAAGTTGAGTCAAGACAATAGTGCTAAAACTGTGTTTTAGTGCTTTTGTCACTTTAACTAGCGTTTTTGTGCTGCTATAGCGCTATTGTGTAGTGGTTTTAGTGCTTTTGCAAGGTTTAGCGCATTCGTATAGTTGTTTTAGCGCGATTGTATTTTTAGCGCTATCGAGTCAGTCTTCTAGCGCTATTGCTCGGAAATGGCATTTTTGTGCAGTGGTTCTAGCACTAGTGGTTTTGTAGCGCTAGTGTGTAGTTATTTTAACGCGATTGTTAGTAGAATAGCGCTATTGTCTGAAAAACAGATGCCCCAGGGTTAGAAAAATAATCTCTTGATGCCGATGGTGGATGGATGGATAGGTTAGTTTTTTTGAACCATAGCACCCCCATTGAGACTAGGTCATTATGAGAAATGTATGATGTAGTCTAGGTTTGCCATGATTGCTTACCTGTTGAGACCCGAAGATACTTGATCAAAGTATCTATTGATAGTCTAGGTTTAAACTTAAGAAAGATTGAAACAAAACAACTGATGATGATGCGAATGTGTGATGATGTGTAGGAGGATCTTCCCATCTTACAGATGCGAGAGAGGCATCCAGCCACACAGTAGTTGAGAGATCAGTTGACGGAGGCCGAGATTCATTGCATTGCAGCAACAGGCCTGTATGATGTGATGTACATGCCCTCAATTTGGACAAATCGTAGCCTGATGATAGCATTAGCGGAGAGGTGGCACAATGAGACTTGTACATTCCATCTGGCTAGGGGGAGATGACTGTGACACTGGAGGATGTGTGGCGGATCTTACACATCCCTATCCGAGGGGATCTTGTGACATATGACCAAGTATGGGGGACAACAGTTGTGTAGTGGATTTGTGATGAGGATGTGTTTATTCATGATGGCTCGGTAGCATGGGAGGAGATAGTTGCATTATATGAGCCACTTCTAGCTGTACTATCAGGGATTATTGGGGGCCTGCTATGCCCAGATCGACGATCACATAGACTGGTCATGGGTTGGGGCCAAGTTATATAGCAGATGATGACTGAGGGGACCCACTTTGCATGGGGACCTACATTCTGGAACACTTATATCAAGAGCTACATGAGGTGGTGTACCGAGAGACGAGTTCTCTAGGAGTTGGGATCACTCTGCTGCATATTTGGCCATGGGAGCACCTACCCATGATATGACCTATTAGTCTGAGATTTAGGGTAGTAGATCAGCCCTATGTGTATATGTACAAAGTTATGATGAGTCAGCCCCACTTGGGGAAGTTAGAGTGGTGGCAACAGGCATTAGATGATCTAGATATAGTGATATGGAGGCCCTATCTTGAGTGTGAGCCATGGGATAATGATGTAGAGGCCTTGTCATATGTATTTATGACACGGTACTTGATTGGTAGGATAGCCTATAATGTGGAGAGATAGGTACCTAGCAGAGTGATGAGGCAGTTTGGTCGGAGGCAAGGACTACCGAGTGGATCAGGGGAGTATGCACAGGCGGTACAAGAGAGATTCCAGTGTGGGCTAGTGTTACCATATGATCAGGCCTTAGCAGATTTTTGTACTTTACATGTGAGACCATGGCATATGAGGCCAAAGATTGTAGATGTACGGGTTATAGATGAGTACACATAGTACATTATTGCACAACCTATTCCATGCATATCGGATCCGACAAAGCCGATTCCATCTTTTGAGGATGATAGGAGACAGAGACAGAGGAGGAGAGGAGGGCGAGGACTTGTAGTAGGTGGACGGGGTAGGGGAGGTGATGGACAAGGAGGTGGTGGAGGAGGAGGTGATGGAGGAGGAGGAGGTGGGGGTGGTGGATTTGGAGGTGGTGGTGGGTTTGGAGGTGGAGGTGGATGGTTATAGCAGAGAGGGAGAGGCGGGCAGCTGTTGTGACTATCACAGGGGCCTTTGATGCAAGGAGGAGTTAGATTAGGTGGTAGGGATATGAGGGAGGGAGGGGCACCTATGGATACAGGAGAGGAAGCCACTAGAGGAAGCCACTAGAGGAGGAGAGGGAGATACAGGTGGAGGAGAGGATCCGATGGGGATGTGAGGAGGAGATCTTCGGGATCAGATGATAGTATTTTTCTAGACTCGGTTGGAGGATATAGAGGTAGAGGTTGCAGCTAGAGATTTTCAACTGTTTGCATGGGAGTCAGCATTGATTGTAGTGTTGTAGGAGAGAGATGGTGCAGTTGAGAGATTGATGGAGCTATAGGTGGAGGAGAGGGAGCTACAAGTTTATATGAGCAGGCGGTGCCAGCCAGTTAGCGGTCACTGAGCTATTCACAGATGCATCGAGCGAGATCAGAGTGGTCTCAGAGGATGCATAGCAGTGGTGGTGTGATGGGTCCTCCATGACAAGATAGTGTGGGTGATGTAGGGGGTAGTGGGGGAGTAGGTGGTGATGGTGGTGCAGCATCTGGCTAGAGTGCCATTTGAGAGAGTTGTATATATTTTATTACCTTGTCATTTTGGACGGTGACTTGGATGGCAGTTGGTAGCCGATATTTTTGACATCATTGTACTCTGATACATGTATGTTTTTGCAAGATGATATATGATGTGATATATGAGGAGATCCCATATTTTTGTGATGGTATGCATGTTGATGATATGTATAGATTTATGCAGGATGATGAGTTTATCATTTATTCTTAGATGGATATTTTTACTTGCTAGATGTATATGTTTATGAGATGATATTTATATGCATGTGTATGATGATTATATGATGTCTATATGCATGTTTATGAGTGTGATGCTAACATGTGGATGTAGGTTAATATATGTATGATTTGTTGGTTGTAATGCTTTATGTATGTAATGTCATGATGATGATGTATGCATAATGAAATGATGTGAACTATGAAAGAGATAACACTTGTGTTTATGTTGATGAAATGATGATATGCAATTGTGGTTGTTATGATGACATGCAATGAATTGAATGGTTTATGTAAATATGTATAGATGTGTAAAATTGAATGTAAGATGGATAAATAGATGTAAAGTACAAATGTTCATGTGATGATTTCTAAATGAATGCACATATAAAATGTATAAACAAATGTTATGATTCGAAATGATTTAAAATATGACTAAGTGAAATGATAATGCAACTAAGGGATAATGAATAACTGCACCTTAATGCAATTAAAAGGATAATGAATGTCTTAATTAATCCTAAAGAAAATATTTTTAAGATGAAATGAATGAGTATAAGAATATACTGGATGGATAGATGAATGCACTTAACTAATGGATAGATAAATAAATGCATGCAACTAAAGGAATCTAGACATATGTATGGTAAACAAACTTAAATGATGATGAATGATGTAAGGATACTAACCTAAGTACATGATAATGAATGCAACTAAATGATATTAAATGCACTTTAAGGAATATTTGAAAAATGAATGTAATGATACATGTAAGTAAATGATAATGAACTAGATGCATTTAAATGCAACTAAATGTAATAAAATAATGATGCCATGTGTTCATGATAGATGAATGCAAGGTTGGTGAGAATTTGCATGATGCACTGATGATGTATCAAAGAACTATGTCATGATTGTATCCAAGACCAATTCATTTTTTTAAAAAATAATTTCTCATATGTAAACTTGTTCACACTTGCATAAAAAAAACATAAATATGAATAATGAATGATCAAATGGATGGGTGATATGCAACGGAATGCAATATCAACAGATGAGATGGAATGGCAATCCATAGTGCTTTTAGTTTTCATCATTGAGCATGGTAGTATCAATCTTGGACGAGGCAGTAGGAACCAAGTTTAGAGCATTGTACCTGCAAGTAAGCAGCATAAATAAATAAAGGTTATGGACCTTCCATAATGGTTCATGCTCATATGGTCAAGGTATACATTGTAGTCAGCAAGCCATAGTGATCCATGATTGTATTTTGCATAAGATCATGTAACTTAGTGAACTTTCCACATAGACACCATTAGTACATGCCCTAGAACTTCATTGCAATAATTTGCAGAAGATACACCAACAATGCTTAGGAACCATCCTGGCTACTCTAATCATTTGTGGATATCCCGGAGTAGCGTAGGAACCTGATATAAATGAATAAATAACAAACAAACTGACCAAGTACTTGATAGCTTAAACAAAATTTTCTTGTCAAAGAAAAAATGTCATCTTGTCTTTGTTTTGGTAAGGAAGGATGCATCCGTGTTAAGACAGTTGTGTGTCGATGTTGATTGTTTGGTTGATTTGATAAGTGGTCATCATTTGAGTAACTCAAAATGTTTTCTTGGTGACTATTTGTGATTGTGTATGTACAAAGGATTTGTTATGTTGCCATGTCTTTGGTTTATTTTTGATGTTTTATGATGTTTTTGAATTTTTGTGAGTGTTTTTCGAATGTTTTTGGAATTTATGAGAGTTTTTTTTTAATGTTTTTGGATTTTGTGAGACAGTTTTGAATGAATAACTCAATGAATCACAAGTAATGTAGAATCCACTTCCATCAATAGGTTTAAGAGCATTGCCCCCAGTTTAGACATTCCTATGAAAAGTGGGATGCAAGACGCATGAAGTACTATCCTTGATTGCAGATCAATAACAAGCCATGGTTTGACTAATGGATGAGTGGATGCAATGAATGTGATCGCAACAAGTCTGAAAGACAATGGAGTCATAGCCTTTACAAGTGGTGTCTGTTTGCCAGGTTTTCACCATCATACTTACCCAAGGTGCCACTGGAGTGGTTGTTCACTATTTGGATGCATGACTTTTCTTTACTATTTTATTTTTTTGTATTTTCTTCAGGACATTTATCTAAATGTTTTTGGTGTTTTCTGATATGTATGGGAGCTTGATGCTCTATACAGCTTAAGTATGAAATCATTTGAGGCGCATGTTGTTGATCGGATCTACTGGTGGTTCTCCTTCTGAAGTAGCCAACTGATATACCCTAGACCCAAATACAACAGTGATAACATATGCACCCAGCCAATTTGATTCAAACTTTCCTTGATGTTCTTTGTTTGGTTGGTTATGAGGATTCTCTCTGAGAACAAGATAGCCTACCTCAAATGTACAAGGTCTAACTCGATGATTATAGCTTCTTCTCATGTGCTGCTGATAGGCCTTGAGGTGGTTGTATGCAGCTTGTTGCCTTTCATCAAGTAGTTCCAAGTCTTGAAGATGGGAGACTCGGTATGCTTCATCATCTATTATATTATGCAAGGAAACCCATAGAGATGTTATCTCGACCTCAATAGGAAGGATGGCTTCTGCGCCATAGACTAGTGAGTAGGGAGTTGTGCCTATAGGGGTTCGAATGCTAGTTCGATACGCCCATAGTACTAGATTTAATTGAACGTGCCAATTATGACCATCATCATTGACTGTCTTCTTGAGAATTCTTAATATGTTCCCGTTCGATGCTTCGGCCTAACCATTTCCTTGTGGGTAATAGGGAGTGGAAAAGCGGTGTTGGATGTAAAACTTCTCACAGAGATCACGGACATCCTGATTTTTAAAAGGAAGCTTGTTATCTATGATGATGGACATGGGTATGCCATACCAGTAGATGATGTAATTAAGGATGAATGAGGCGATCTTCTTGCCGGTGACTTGGGTAAGTGGAACAACTTCGATCCACTTTGTGAAGTATTCGGTGGCGGTAATAATGAATTTGTGGTCGTTGGATGAAGAAGGATGAATTTTACCCACAAGGTCCAGTCCCCATTGACAAAAGGGCAATGGTGTTGTGATTGGTTGCAATTCCTATGTGGGTGCATGTATCAAGTCTCCATGAACATGGCATTTCTTGCATTTTCTGACAAAATAGTAGGAGGCTTTTTCCATGGACAGTCAATAGTATCCAGCGTGCATAATCTTCTTTGCTAAGGAAGGCCCACTTGAGTGAGTCCCACAAATTCCTTCATGTGCCTCTTACAAGGCATTTGTTATCTCATCCTATTCTAGACATCGAAGGAGAGTACCATCAAGACTACGTCGGAATAGGGTTTTGGCAATTATGGTATATCGAGCGGTTTGGTGAATGAAGGTTTTGCGTTGGTTATTTGATTGGTTAGGAGGAAGTGTGTGATCATGAAGGTAGGTGTAGAACTCACCCTACCATGGGGATTAAAAACTGACAAGGTGACATATCATCTCAGATTCAGGGATGCCATAAGCAGGAATCCAAAGTTGTTCTACCAAGAACTCGTAGCATGTTGAATTATGTGGAAGATCTAAGAGAGATGAAATGGTAGCCATGCAGTCAACAACTTGATTTTGATCTCTAGGTATCTTCTTAAAGGTGATATTTGTAAATGATGCCTTTAAACTATCCACCATTTGCTGGTACGGCATGAGTTTATCATCTTTGGTCTGATATTCGTCTTAGACTTGTCGGATAACCAGTTGGGAGTCGCAATATATCTGTAGCTCTTTCAATTTCCATTGTATGGCTAATTTGAGTCTTGTGATCAAGGCCTCATATTCTGCTATGTTGTTTATACATGGAAAATTTAGCCTGTAAGACTTCGGGATGCTGTCACCTTGAGGTGTGATAAACAGAATGCTTGCCTCCGAGCCATGCCTAGTATATGAACCATCAAAGTATAGTTTCCATGGTTGTGCTGTTGTGATCATAAATATCTCTTCATCCATAAAATTGGAAATGAGAGGATAATCGCCTATGAGAGGTGCATCGACCAACTAATCTGCAATAACTTGGCCCTTGATAGCCTTACGATCCACATACTCGATGTCAAATTCACTTAGAATCATCACCCATTTGGCCAAGCGGCCTGTCAATGCTGCTTTGCTAAGTAAGTACTTTAGTGGATCGATCTTTGCAATGAGTTGTACTTTATGTGTTAATAGATAGTGCCTCAGTTTAGTGGCTCCCAAGATTACTGCTCGGCAAGCTCGCTCAATAGGTGTATAATTGAGTTCATAGTCGACCAGTGTATGAGAGATGTAGTAAACAACACACCCTTTCCCTTCTGCATTATGTTGTGCCAGTAGTATGCCCAATGTCGTAGTTGTTGCTGAAATATAGAGCAATAGAAGTCTACTTGGATCTAGTGGGATTGGTGATGGTGTATTCATGAGATAGTCCTTAAGCATCTGGAATGCTTGCTGGCATCTGGCATCCCATTGAAAGCAAAAATTTTTCTGTAATAGGTGTGTAAAGGGGTGACACTTATCTGCCAGTTGTGCAATGAATCTTCGGATGGAGCGTATCTGCCCTTGTAGTGTCGTTAGCTGATTGATATTCTTTGGAGGTAGCATGTCCATGATTTCTTTGACCTTTGTCGAGTCGACCTCAATGCCTTTGCTTGAGACAATGTATCCTAAAAGCTTCCCTGAGGTTACTCCAAAGACACATTTATTTGGGTTGATTCGAACATGATATTGTTCTAGTTTGTCAAATATTTTCTCTAATATTTCTAGATGACCTTCTCTTGTTAATGATTTTGCCAGTAAGTAATCAACATAATCCTCCATTATGGTATGCATCATATCATGAAAGAAGGTGGTCATTTCTCTTTGATAGGTCTCCCTGACATTATTGAGACCAAAAGGCACTACATTCCAACAGTATGTTCCCCATGGACATGTGAAGGATGTCTTATGTTGATCCTCTGGTGTGATCTTCATCTGGTTGTATCCTGAAAAGCCATCCATAACAGAAAGCATGGCATGTCTTGCTGTTAGGTCTAGGGTCATGTCAACGATTGGTAGGGGGAAGTCATCTTTAGGACATGCCTTGTTTATATCTTTGAAGTCAGTACAGATACGGATACCCCCAATTGGTTTGCCAACAAGTACAATGTTGGAGATCCAATCTACATAATTAATTGGTCTAATAAAACCAACATCCAGGAGTTTCTTAAGTTTTGCTTTGACTAGTACCGCAATCTGGGGGTGCATCTTGCGAAGCTTCTTTTTGACAGGCTTATCTCCTTCTTCTACGGTGAGGTGATGCATGACTAAATTAGGATCAAGACCAGGCATGTCTGCATATGACCATGCAAAGTTGATCTGACGCTTCTGGAAGAATTCGACAAACTTAGGTTGTTCCTCTGGAGTTAAAAGAGATGCTAGATTTATGTGGTGAGGATTTTCATGAGTCCCCATGTTGAATTCTTTTGTTTCCTCAATAAGGATCGTTGACCATTCTTGATTTGTAATAGAGAGGAGGATGTCAAACCTTTCATCCTTAGGCACCTCAAAGAGGTTTTCACCATTGGATATGCTCTATCTTTTTACTTTTTTGGGATCAAATAGTGCCACAGTGTGGTTTTCACTAGAAGATCCATGTTTTATTGTTATATTTTTGCAGCTGAAAGGTTTTGCATCCACCCCAAAGTATGATGCGCTATTAAGTTCAATGGTGAATCCAGCTTTGTGATCCCCGCTTTGTATGTTATCTCATAATTCCAAAAAGTCAATGATCGCCTCATCATTTTGGAATTGGTCAAGGCATGGGGGATTAGGTTGGTTCCATTCGATGAGTTTAGGATGGATAATAGACATTACCTCATCAATCAGGTTAAGTTCATAAGATGTGTCAATGAGGGTTGAGACGTTGTGGTGAAGGTCATTGATAGTACTCTCCCTATTAGAATCAGGTGTAGGATGTGATGAAGGGTCTGTGGAAGGTGTTTCCAGTTTGGTAACCCAAGAGATTTTTATATGTGCTTCTTCGTAAATAGGGATTTCTTTGCAAGGTGGAGGTAGTGATGCATCTTCCTCATCTGAAGTATTGAGCTAGAGGGAATCAAATTCCCACTCATGTGAGTTGGTCTCTGAGTCACTTTCCAATATCCAATTACTATACCAAACCGGGATATCCTTTGAGTTAAACATTGCAGGTGTGATTGATTGATGTACCTTCAGAGATGGAATGGTTGGTGTTGCAGAGAGGATTATCAAGATTAGTGAATCCGATACTGGGAGTATCGACATTGTTGAATCTATTATTTCTGATGGAATGCTCAATGTTGTCGATATTGTTGGGGGTTCCGATACTGATAATGGTGTTATTGATGCATTTGTTGTTGTTGATGGGGTTGCTGGTTTGATTGGTGGGATGATTGGTGCTATAGATGGTATTGTTGGGATTCTCAGTCTCATTGGGGCAGTTGGTGTGGTGCTTGGTGTTGCTGATATAATCAAAGTTGGCCTCTTTAGAGTATTAGGCTTATATAGAGGTTTGTTGGGTTTCCCTTTGAATCTGAGCTTAGGAAGAGTCTCTTTTTGAAAACCTAATCCAATGTTATCTTTAGGCTTTAACTCAAGCTGCAATGGTTCATGTCGTCCTTTCTTGTGAGGTCCCAAAGCACTCTGACCATCATAACCCATTCTCTGCATAATGGTAAGGCCTTTGCCATATTGATCTATGGGAAGCTTATCTTGTGGGATTTGTGTGGTGATAGGGTCTTTATAGATCCATTCTGCTAAGCCCTCATCTCTGGTCTCCTCTTCCCGACTCTTTCTGAGGATAAAAGGCGCCAAAGTGCATGCTGACTTGACTAGTGGTTCTTGAAGTAACCTTTGAGGCTTACCATGAGTTCTAGGGGAAGTTGGTAGTTGCCCAACACAAAGGAGTTGTCTTAGATTGTACTCTCCAGGACCTTCCTCTGCCATTTTCAATTTTAGCTTCTCTTGCTTTGGCATAGTGGTGTTTGAAATGGATAGAGAATCTGGAATTACATATGATGTGGATGGTATAGCTTCTCTATTGTTGGGAACGGTGATCTCTGGCTGATGGTTGATATTATTACAATATGCAAATGGATTTGCATCGCCCAAGATTGTAATTTCTACACCGTTATGAGGGAACTTGATACACTGGTGATAGGTAGATGGAACGGCTTGCATGGCGTGTATCCAAGGTCTTCCTAATAACAAATTATACAGCAGAGGAAGGTCCAAAACTTGACATATGATGTGCTTCACCATTGGGCCCACTCGGATTGGTAACACAACTGCTTCTTTTGGAGAATGCTTTGCATCATCATAGGCTTGTATGGTTATCTTTTTGTGGGGGTCTATTGATTCAACTGCATATCCCAGTGCTATGACCAATTGTAATGTACATATATTTAGGCCTCCTCCATTGTCGATCAAGACTCACTTGATCCTGTGTTGGTTGATGAATCCTTCAATATGGAGTGAGGTGTTATGAGGTTGTTGGAAGGATGTATTGTCACTTTCAGAGAAAGTGAGACATGGTGATGACCTCAGACTACCAACCATAGCTTGAAATTAATCCATATTTAGATTGGCAGGGACTAACACCTCTTGGAGAGCTTGATCCAAGATTATTTTATGGGACGGGGAGAGGTGCAAAATCTCTAAATGGATATAAGTGTGGGTGTCTTATATAATTGTTCCACAAGGTTATACTACTTTGGGATGGAGGTGGTGCCTTGTGGAGCTGCTTTAATGGTGATCTTGCTACGACGCGTAACAACATTGTAGGTAGGGCTTGGATCTTTGATGGTAATGGTTACAATTTATTCATCAGCATCATATAGGTGATTCATAGTGTAATTATAAGCAGCTCATGTATAATCATTGGTATCTGTGTTTCATCTTGAAGTGGAAGGGCCCCTTTGATCTTGTGATGGAAGCAGATTCTTAAACATGAGATGATCATTATTTGAGGTTTTTGGGTTGTGTCCTTCAATTTCAATCTCTTCTCGGTCAATAAGATCCTGAACAAGATCTTTCAATCTATGACAGTTACTTGTTTTATGCCCTTTCCCTTGATGGAATTCGCAATGTTCATTATCCTCCACAATGGAGGTTTTACCTAAGGTTCGTAATTAGATGTCTTTGGTAAGGTCACTAGATTTGAGGAGACCAATTGACGCAACATTGTTTCAATAGGTTCCCCTAAGGGAGTGTATGTACATTTTGGTTTGTAATTTTGTTGTCATTGTCTCGGTTCCTCTTGTGGTACATTACGTCCTTGATTTGGCAGCGGGGTAACCTTATTGTTCTTAGGAGGGGGTTTTGCCCCACAAATCAGACCACAGGTTGTGTAGTCTTGATATTCCTTGCTTCTACAACCCCATAATTGATGATGTTTTTTTTTAATTCCAGAAGTTAGGTTTATCATTGTTGAAGCGTAGGCGAGGGGCATCTTTTGGTTCATTGTATATTTTGATAAGCCCTTTTTTGATGAGGGCTTGTTCACATTTTAATCCCTGAGTGATCGTGTCATTAAAAGACTCTATGCCTTTCATGTCTAGATGGAATTCCATTTCTTCATTCAAGTTGGAAATAAATATTTCCACTAGCTCTCATTCAAGTAACTGAAGAGAACGTCTGTTAGATATTTGTCGCCATCGTTGCAGGAAAGCTGAAAATAGCTCCCCTAGTTTTTGCTTGGTGTTACACAGATCTGCCATGGTGACATCTATGTTATATGAATAATGTGCAATGAATTTTTGGACAAGTTCTTTGAATGTCCTAATGCCACCTGTTAGTCAGGAAAACCATTGCATGGTTGTCCCTCCCAAACTCTGAGGAAAGAGACGCATTAGATATGTGTCTTCATATGCCACTTCTAGGCAAGCTGAGTGAAATTCCCTGACATGATCTCGAGGGTCTCCTTTTCTCCGATACTTTTTGAACTTAGGTGTTTCAAACCCTCATGGAAAAGGTGGCATATGTAGATTCCTATTGAAGGGATAGGGACAAATATCATTAAGTGAAAACTAGGTAGTTTTCACACCACTATGAAGTTGTTGGGCTAGATTCTCGACTTGTTGCCTCAACATGTCAATGTCATTAGGAGGAGGAGGACGTGGGGGATTTCCTTGATGAAGGTCATATCTAAAGTTATCTCAATGTCTTCTGCCCTCATTACAACTCTAGTCTTCTGATGCTTGTCATAATTGTGCAGTATCAAAATCAGAGGGTAGTTTGGCTCCCTCTTGGGTAAGTCTTAAAAAGTGAGCATGAGCATTGTTCCTGAGGATTTCATCGAAAAGTCGATTGAAGAGGGGGTTTTGTTGTGCCCTTTCTATTTCCTCAGGAGTGGGAGTACTAGGATTTTCATCATTTGTGTTTCGTCCAAGGGTTTCTTGGAATTCATTGAGATTTTCCTCCTCTTCCTCTTTGATTTCTTGTTGTCTAGTCCTTGATTTAGTTTGAGCCATTTTGTTTGAAAGTTGTTGTTGAAGTTTGGTGAAAATGATTACGAGTTGGTGATGGAATGAGAGATAAATGTTTGGTGAATTGTTTTGCATATGGATCTTTAGCACTAAAGGTTTGATGTTACCAAATTCCTTCTATGAATTGTTTGTTGACAATGTTTGAGATGATAAGGTATAGCAAGGTCTGAGATGTGTTATAGACCAAGCTACCTAGTAATGAGAGGATGCACTCATAGACTAGTTTTAACCTGCATAGAAATGCCTCTTAGGATGAGTTTATCCTAGATGTAGAGACACCCTAAAAAGTGATGTGTTGTTTTTTATTCAAGCAATATCGAAAAAAGAACTTAGGACAAGACCTTTTTATGTTTCAAGAGTTGGAATGGATTGATGATGTATGAATGTGAGAATGGATGGAATGTTTAAACTTCAATAAAAACTCTATTACAAATGGGACAAATTATTCCTCTTCTCTTTCGGGGGTTGGTGGTTCTTCTCGAGCTATGTTATATGTGATGCAAATGTTTGGAAAGAAGGCAAGGTTGATTTTGCCTCCCTTGTTTTTATGATAACTCAAAGCTCTATATTGAGTAAAAGCTCTGCTATTCAAAGATTCTTGATCAAACTCGTTGGATTTTCCTTGAAGATATAGATGCATGTGACGTAAGAAGGCTCTATGTGAGACAAAGATTTGTCTATTGAGATAGAAAAATTTCCTTCTTTTGATGAAAGCCTTTGAGCTCAATGGTCTTTTATTCAAATTGATATGTTGATGAAGATTCTTCCTTCTCAAAATGTGAAGGATGGTCATATAGTGTGATACTTTGTTTTGATTTTTGCCAAATGTTGGTGTTGAAAATTTTGTGTTGGATGAATACTTATTTTTTAATTGGTTTTGATTTTGTTTGACAAGAAAACAGAGCAAGCACACAAACACAATAATGTTGCCTCAAAAGGCACAAATGAGTGTGGGTCTAAATCAACCCAATCTTTGAACTCTTTGACCCCTTTTCAAATGGTTTTTGTGTATGTTTTTCCAAAATCCTGAAGTCGACTCAAATTATCACTGGTCTGACACAAAATGAAGACACTTCAAACACACTTTATCCCTAAGGTCAAATGGCCATTTGTAATAATTTCAACCCACATCTTGATATTTCTTCAACTTTGGTACTAAATACCCTATGAATCTTGTCGTAGCAGGTAAGGATGCGATATACTAAGTCTTGCACGAGCATAAAAAATAGATGATCCCTATTATGGGGGAGTCACCACTTTCATCAAGCTACAAGTATCCTTTCAAAAAGCTATGTTTCTACTCAAAGAAATATTTATGGTGAGTATCTTGGGAGAAAAACCATCTATGCTCTTGCACTGAATTTATCACAAATATTCTCAATCAATAGAACGGGTGGGTTTCTACATAAAAAGGTGTCTAGTAATTTTTGATGTTTTTGGACATAAGTTCATTCTACAATGACTCACTTAAGAGACTTGTAACTTGTGGTGGGGCCCATTTGTCCTTTTGGAAAGTTACACTGTAGGAACAGCTATACCTAAGGCTACAACTTTCGCTCACACTTAATTTCTATAGCAGCTCAAAGGATTTACCACATGAGGTCATTCCCAAGAGTGATGTGTCTCTTGGCAGGCCTCTCTTAAAAAGAAATTTTTTGAGTGTTACTAACACTTTTCTCTTGCACCCAGAACCATGAAAGCCAAGGCAGAGGATAGTGCGTGTTAGAAGTAGGACCACTTGACAAACTTTTTGCACAAGTGTGCCAATCGCCAAAAAACACTTGTTCTTTTTAACTGATTTTCATTGCAATGTGATCTAACTATTTAGAGATGTTGCTCCAACAATCATGGTATTCTTTTTAACTTCAAAGGAAAAATGTTTTCTAAACTAGGAATTTGAATTCCTGGTCAACTGAATTAAGAGCACGTTTTTGCTTGAAGTAAATCAATTTGAGAACAACTTTGACAAATTAGGGATTCTTTTTAACTTGCACAAAATGAAGTGTTGATTGTGAATTTTAGTTTGATGCAAGAACTAAAATTTGCCTTGTTGATTTTAAGCACCAAAAGAATTTGTTCCTAACTTTGCAAAAAGGAATTTTGCGTGTTTGTTTTTGTGATTCTTTTTAACTTTGAACAAGTGATTCTTTTTTAGAGCTCCAAATGAAAGATGTGGTTCTTTTTAAAACTCCAAATGAAAGTGTAGTTGATTTTAACCGAAAAGGAAAACGAATTTATTTTATCCCAACTTGAAAGAACAAAGTTAGCAATATGAACAAATTTATTTCCTAAGCTAAAATTGCTAAAAATCCTATTGTAGGGGTTAGTCAAAACCTACACAAAAGATAATTAGTTGGAAAACTCCGCATGTTTTGGTGGGCTTCTACAAGCCTAAAATTTTGGTTTTTCAGTTACAAGGAATTTTCTTACAACTCTCTGTTACACTAGCGCTACTCTGTCTAAAAACGGAAGTGCTATTTAACACGAAAGTGCAACAATATAAACAATAGCACCAAAAGAAATTTGAGTACACTGAACAAAGAGACAATAGCGCTAAAAGAACCGTTGTCAAACAAAGTTAGCTTTGTCAAATAGTGAGTCAAACGTGCTAATACTAGGAACGATAGTGCTATTTTATGGTCAATAGCACTAGAAGATAAACGATAGCGCCAGTTTGGGAACAATAACGCTATTAGTGGGAACAATAGTGCTAAAGTATTAATTTGTGAAGGCGCTAAAGCGAGAACAAAAGCGCAAGAGCGCGACTTGTGTGTCAATTAGAACATTCAAAAAGTTAGTGGTTTTCAAAATGGTTGCTCTTGGATTCACGTCGGGTTCACCAAATGATGCTCTACAACAAGGATTAGAAAATCTGACTTGATGGCAACACACACAAGAACACAAGAAGAAAACATTAGTGTTAGCAACCAAAGATTATTCTAAACAGGCATATCAAGAGAGATATTGAGCATGAAATAAAAAGCATACAAACATAGAATAGATAAACTATGGTCCTCCAAATGATAACTAAGATGCTCATAGTTGCTCCTCCCTTGTTCCTCTCCTCTCCAAACTCCAAATGAGTGTAGCTCTCAGCTGTGCACTACTATGGAAGTCTTATGGAGATTCAAGATTGTGATATGATTGTGAAAGTATGCAAATGTGAACAAGCTAAAAATAAAACTATTATCTAATCTAGTGTTAATTTTAGTCCAAAAGAGTAAATGTAAATGCTTATGCTAAATGCTCTCTGTTAGTCCACCCATAATTTTTCCCTTTTAAATATTCGAATCCGCGGGTTGCCTTTTGTGTCTTTAGTTAAGTCAGGTCATTTGTTTTCCTTCGTACTTGAACCATTTAACTCTTCTTAAAAAGTTCAGAAGGTTCAAGGTTCAAAGCATGTTTCAAAAGAGTCATTTTTGGTCTTTGTCGCAGAGTGAACAAGTGCGCTTTTGTTCATGGTCTTTGAAGTTTCGAACCCGTTGAACCAAACCTCAAGTGGTTCAAAAGGTTCAAGGTTCAAAATGCCTTTTATGAGTCATGGCAATGTATTGTTATCTGATGAGTGTGAGTCCTTATGTTTTGGGTTGATATGCGGTCTTGAACCTTGAACCAAACCTCAAGTGGTTCAAAAGGTTCAAGGTTCATGTTCAATAGTCCTTTTCCTTTGTCGCTTGATCTCGGTGTTGTCATGTGTGCCGCCCACTCATTGTTATATTTCTTAAGTGAACTTCAACCATTGAACCTTTTTTTCAAGCGGTTTAAGGTTCATGGGTTCATTTCAAAATTAACTCTAAAGGCTTTTTGGTGGAAATAAAGATGGCGGGACAAGAAGGAATATTCCCTTTTCAATAGTTTAAAATTTTAAATATGGAAAGTAATCATGAGTGCATCAAGCTACTTGTGCGGAAGTGATAGGTAATTAAGAAGGTGTCAAATTTTTGTCATTTCACCATTACTTCGCATGCTTGGATAAATCATGTTGAAGCGTGTGTAGCTCTAAAGATATTTATCCGTCTGGTTGAAGGAAATATGTATGAATTTATTTCCATATTTAAGAAGGTCATAGCTGCCATACTTTAGTAAAATTAGAGGCGCCAAAGGTAAAACCAGCTCTATTCTCCAGAGGAATTTCCAGTTTTCATGGTGTTAACGGGTAAGTTCAGTTGATTTCTCCTAAGTTGTGTTTCTTTGAGTTCTGAGGTTTTTATCAGTATAGAAAATGGAAATCTCTAAATTATTGGGGTAGGGTACTGTCTTGTTGTTAGAATTTCCTGGTCAAGGGGGTAGATAGTTAACATGAGGCCTATGCTGCTGAAGCTTGGTCGGACCTCATGTCTAGTGAATATTTTGTCGGAATTGGAAGACACCTCCTTAATTCATGTAGATTTAGGGGATTTCTTAGAAAGAACCAAGAACCCTCAGATTAGTTCATTAATGGAAAAGATAGTTAAGAGTGGTCTTGTGGAAGCTTTTGCGTTCCCGCTCATCGCACCTTGCCCAAATTTAGTGTTGGCATGCATGAACAGATATGACTCTAAGAATAGATGTATCAGAACCAGTGATGGTGAAGAGTTGGTTAGAATTAATAGAGAAACGGTGATGGTAGTGATGGGTATTCTGCATAAGGATGAGTATGAGGACTGGACAATTGGGAGTTCATACGCCTATTTCTCTGAAAAGAAGAGCAAGTACAGGAATGTAATTACTAGAAATTGGCTCTTGAAGATTCAGAAAGGAGGATCATGGTTACCCAAGCCCCTGACCAGAGAAAAATTCATCCCAGAGGTGCGGGACGTTGTTATACTTTTGAACAGAGTAAAGGGGAATTCACATTCCTTCTACTGGGAGGATTGGATGTACTTTTTCGTCCAAGTGGTTCTATCTGGTGATAGATTTCTAGATTGGTCTCAAGTAATTGCAGAGAGACTTCACGAAGGATTGAGCAATTTTGTGGGGATGACAGGGATTTACATGTCTTCCTACCTTTTCTACATTTTAGCTTGCACAAGGGATTGGCCTGGACTACCTAATGAACCTTGGATTGATGGAATGAGGGTTTACAATTTTTACCCTCTGTTGCAACAACAAAAACATGTTGAGCAGATTGATAGATGGAATGGAGTCTTTGCGGGGAAACTTTCCTATGAGCTTTAGGGTAATGCAAACAGGAGGATGTCAATTGAAGATATGGATTTTGTGAGTATATATGGAAGTTTCTTTATCCAATTTCCTCGGTTTACTTACATACGGGTAGGTGGCTTTGAAGACCAACCATTCAAACTGCCCAGGTACACTTCTGATAGCTATGTGCTTATAGAAGTGAGTAGGTAGTTGGCTTACATAGATAAAACATTAGCAGCAAAGGGTGAGTTCAAAGTGGTATTTCCTATTGAACTCGGATATTACAGTTGCAAGTTTGTATCAGATGCCTTGAACCTAGAACTAGAGTTCAAAAGGATGGAACTGGAGTATCAATCGAGCCATTAGTCTTCGCTGAGTCCTTATTTTGATTTGAATTTATACAGTAAGAATATTATGAATCTGAGTCTGTGAACTCTCCTTTGAATATTCTTTTCAGAAATTTCCTATGTGTGTAGTTTTGAAGGCATTTATTTGTGTTGATAGATAAATGTTGAAGCCTTTTGATGCTTTCTGGTTAAAAGTGTTAGCATATCAACTATATAATAAATTCATTGTAACCCATATGAGAAGCTACCCTCTAATGCAGAGGTTGAATTTTCATTAATTCTTCCAACTGCTGGTATATTTGTTTCTTTCTAAAGGGTAAAATGGAGTCATATTTTTCTTTCAAAAGATAAAAGTTAAAATTTCAAGGAGACAAATCTATTAACCAACAGATTTTTGGCGACTCTACTGGGGAGTCAAGAGTCATCACCTAGTTGCAAGACTGAATTCAAAAAGATATACTAGGTCCCGAAGGAGGGAGGAGGTACTTGATTGTGTCTTTCAGGAATTATAGAACCTAAACTTTCAACCCACTTTTTCACCTCAAAGAAGGGCAAAAAGTAGACCACCTTCACCATCATCATCGTCTCCTTTGTCCTCAGTGTGCCAAGCTCTGATCCTGCACAGTGTTACTTTACCAAATATAATCAACCCGACTCCACTCAATACCATACTTCCAATGGTGGTAAATAATCCTTGGGGGTTGTTGTAAGCCCATTGAACTTAGGTTTAAATCTTAAACCCTTGCCCAAAGGTGCTAGAGATCACTTGCCCAAATTCAGTGGGATGGAAAAATCACCATTGATGAACACCTGAATGCATTCAATGTGGCTTGTGGGATAATAGCGGTTCAATAGGAAGATGGTGTCGTGAGGTTGTTTGTCCAGACACTAACTAGAGTGGGAGCAGATTAGTTTTATCACTTACCGAATAGCATGATAACAACCTGGCAAGATTTGAAAACAAGATTTGAGGCAAGGTTTAAAGTGGCTGAGGATGAACATTCTCTCCTTGCTCAATTGGCTCAGTTGAAGAAAGAAATTCCAGAATCAATGAGGGACTTTGTAGTGAAATTTGACAAGATTGTGCACAAAATATCAGCAAATCAAAAACCCTCAGATAACAATCTTAAGTGTTTTTTTATCAATTCTATGCCTTTAGAAATAGGTTTCCTAATTTGTAGGCAAAGAGTTGTAGATTTAAAAGCAGCCAAAACACTTGTAGTGGAATTGGAAGATGACTTGATCACGATAGGTAAATGGAAAAGGGAAGTACAGACACCCGTTGCCCAACCTTCAATTTCCTCTAACCTTGTAATCTAGTGGCTAATGAATGATGTAATTACCCTTAAATGATAATTTCCTAAAGCTAGTACCTCATACCCTCCTCCATATCAAGATGTACCTAGGAGGAATGCAAACCAATCTTTGGGCTATGGGAACAAGACCATGCAATTACTCCCTGCTCAGCAAAGATTAGCAATTGAAGCCCCTCCTGCTAAAGGGAATATGTGTGTATTTCACCTTACTGATGAACATGATGGCAGTTCTTGTCCTGAGATGGTGTGTTATGCACAATTGGTGAATTTTAAAGACACCTCAAATGAGTGGGAAAGAGAGGAATCTTCAAAGAAACCTGGCGACTTTGAAATCCATTTTCTTGAGTACGAGTCGGATTCAAAAAGAGGAGGTGATATTCTGGTTACTTTAGAAGATACTTCTTGTGTTGTACTCATAAGAAACCAACAAAGTGTAAAACCTCAGGGAGCTTTATCCTCGTCGGTTGTGGCTTTCAAAGGTAAGGGGTTGGACCCAAATTTCAGTATCAATGATCAAAAGTTGCAAGAGCCTTCTTTTTTTAAGCCTGTTGTAAAAGATAATTCATTTGATATTATTGAATTTTGTAAATCTTCCCAAATTCAAATCACACCTATTGAGTACCTTAAGCTAAATCCTAAGGAACTAGACAGACTTGTACAATTTGTAAAAGGAAATAATGCACAACGGATTAATGGAACGTAGCAGTCAATGAATGCCATATTGCCTTCATGTAGTAATAGGTTAGTTGATCCTTCGGCTTGTGAAAAGATACCTAAAATAACTGCTCTTCAAATAGATGATTCTACACCTCTCCTTGAGTCAAAACCAGAGCCCTTTTATATATCGTTATTCATTAATGGTCATAGGTTGAATAATTGTATTATATATTCAGGTGCATCTGACAATATAATGCCCTCTATCGTAGCCAAAGCATTGGGGCTATCCTTGACCAATACCTTCGGCATATGTTATTCTATGGATTCAAAACATATTCCTCTACTAGGCCAAAGTAAGGATGCTCAAGTAGTTCCCGCTTCCCACCTGAACAAAAGGATTAAATTGACAATTCTGATAGCTGATATCCCAGTTAGCTATGGCATGTTGTTAAGTTGTACTTTCTATAGGGACTTAGGTGGTGAAATCAAAATGGATTGGTTTTAAGCCACAATTCCTATTGGGAAACAGGGAGTCATCCTACAGCCTGAACCAAAGTCCAAATTCACTGTTTTCCCATCTGATGACCCTAGAGCCCAGATTTTGTATCATGATTGTCAATTTGGAAACTACATGATTTTGTCTGATAGTGAGGTAGAGGAGAATTCATCTCAAATTGAGGGAAAAGAAAGCTTGTGGCTAATGGAGTTTGATGGTAGCTATGCGGCGTTAGGTTCTGGTGCAAGGGTAGTATTAATACTACCTTCTAGAAATCCTATTCCTTTTTCTTTTAAGAGAGAATTCAAAAATACCAACAATACAGCTGAGTATGAGGCTTTGTTGTTAGGTTTAGTCGGGGCTAAGAAATTGGGAGTGAAACTCTTGCAAGCTAAAGGAGATGCTGAACTAATTGTAAAACAGGTCAGAGGGTTGTTTGGTGTTAAAATGAGAGGCTGAAACACTATCGGAATAGAGTGTGGGATGAAATCAAGGATTTTGATGCGTTTTCTATTGAAGCAATACCCAAGGAATTGAACTCAAAAGCAGATTCATTAGTAGTCTCAGCTTCATTGCTAGTCCCACATCCTGAATTTGTTGAGGGTATTTACAGGGTAGAGTTGATATATCAACCCAATGTCCCAGACAACTCTAATTCTTGGTAGGTATTTGAGAGTGATAAATAAATAAATAACTTTCTGCAAATTATAGACATGTTTTCTGCCATTTATTTTGAAGGTTCAGATGCAGAGTGCAAAGAATTTTCACCATAATGAGATAAGGAGTTGCCTGATGGAATCATGCAGTTGAAAGGAAACAAGATCCCTAAAGGGATGGTTTCTTTCAAGCGTTTGTTTGATTGTAATGATGCCTACAAGAATAATAAAGGTGACAAGTCTCGAGAGGCCTAGGATATTGGAGGTTATGAAAAGGTCAACATTGGTATTGAGAATGAACCCAAATATATTAATCTGGAAATATGTTGTACGCCGGAAGAAAAGGAAAGGTTCATTAGCCTCCTGGTGGAGTTCGAGGACATGTTTTCCTAGTGTTATGATGATCTTAAGAATTTTAGAGAAGGAAAATTCCAGCACCAGATTCCCCTAAAGCCTAGAGAAAGCCCCTTTCCAGCAAAAGCTTAGAAGCTTCAATCCAAAAGTAGCACAGGCTATATTCCAGGAAGTGGATAAGATGTTAAAAGCCAGGATTATATATCCCATCCACCATTCTACATGGATATCAAATATTGTACCTGTTAGAAAGAAAAACGAGAAATTAAGGATTTACGTAGACTTTAGAAATCTAAACCAAGCCAGCTTAAAAGACAATTATCCCTTGTCAGCCATGGACCACATTCTGCAAATAGTCTCAGGGTCGGATATGATGTCCATGCTCAATGGATTCTCAGGATATAATCAGATCAGCATAAAACTGCTTTTATTACTCCTTGGGGTATATTTGCATATAATTGGATGCCCTTTGGTTTGATCAATGCTGGAGCGACATTTCAATGAGCTATGGACTTGTCCTTTGGTCACTTAAAGAATAAGATCATTGTTGTATATCTGGATGACTTGACAGTGTTCTCAAAAAGAAGGAAACATAACCTGTGAGACCTGAGACAAGTGTTGCAGGGGTGCCACGAGCATGGGGTATCCTTGAACCTGAAGAAGTCAGTATTTGGAGTCACAGAGGGTAAGTTTCTTGGTCATATTGTTTCTAAGGAGGGGGTGAAAATAGATCCTAAAAGGGTAAGAGAAATTCAATAGTTAACTCTACCATCAAGTAGGAATGTCATTAGATCCTTCTTCAAACAGGTAAATTTTTTGAGGTTCATCCCAGATTTTGCAGAAACTACCAGATACATTGTGAATTTGATGAGTGAGAAATAGGTTTTTAAATGGAGTGAGGAAGGGAAGAAAACGTTCACCTCGATAAAGAATTCTATTGGTCAGGCACTTGTTCTAGTTAATCCTGATTTCAGTAAAGATTTTATTATTTATTGTTATGCCTCAGAGCACGCTATGTCAGGGATTTTGCTACAAAAGAATGAGGATAATGATAAGGTCCCTACATCATTCATGAGCGTACCCCTAAAAAAGCATGAGCTGAAATATTTAATAATGGAAAAGCAAGCATATGCGGTCGTGAAGGCGACAAAATAGTTCAGGTATTATATTCTCCATTCCCACGCTGTTGTTTATGTGCCTCATTCAACAATCAAGAGCATATTGACGCAACAAGACATAGGGATGAATGAAAGAGCTTCTTGGGTGTCAAAAATTTAGGAGTTCAATTTAGACATTAGGCCCACAAAGTTGGTAAGGGGGCAAGGTTTGTGCAAGTTGATTACAGAAAGCAAGGAGGAAGTGACAGAGGAATTGCCTTTAGTCCCGTTTGTTGGTCTTCAAGATTCCTGGTTTGCAAATGTGTTGGCATTTTGATGATGTTTTGATTGTCATTGATGGACACACACTCTCTACATGATGAACACACACTTTCTTGATGTATGAGTTATGCTCAACCGGTAATTGTTCCAACCAGTATTGTGTATTATTGAATGTATAGTCTTTAGACTATCGGTATTTTGCAGAAGATGTTTACCGGTCAAAGACTGACTAAAGACCTCAAGTGGTATGGAGACCTCAAGCAGTTCAAGGATCACAAGTGGTACGAAGGACCCAAGCGGTAGTTAACTTTTGATCGGAACACTATGATCTGCAAGTCTTCATTTATGACAACCAGTAATTAGTATATTGTATTAACCGGTATTACTCTGTGATGAGTTACCAACCAGTATTTCTGTAATGTGTGATGAGTTATCATCCACCAACACTTTGGCAGTGATTTTGTGTCGTGTTACCAAATGTGTCTTGATGCACTGAACCTAGGAACTTGTAGTCTAATCCTATTGGACCGGCATGAAATCAGTTTCCTTTATAAGGACATCATGTCTAGGGTTTGCATGTATGAGATAATGTATGTGAGATGTATGATAGAAAAGGTTATGTGTGATCATTGAAGAGAAGATTAGGTCTGCATGAAGAAACAGAGTGTGGAGATGTTGAAGAATGAAGTAATGTTGAAATGCATTAACAATGAGCTATCAAGGATCTAATCAAGCAGACTGTGTTATTAGCTAGATCATTCACTTGTTGATTACTAATATCTTCGACAAGTCTAAAGCCCTTAACTGGGTAGGCCTAGAAAATCCTTTGTAAATCCTCTAACAAGGTGGTTCACAACTATGGATTTGAAATCCTCTCAGAAGATAGTCTTTAACGGGACTTATCTCCTAATAGAGATCTAGATTCCTAACAGGATTTGTTCTGGTGAAGAACATTGTATGACCTTAACTGGTCTGACCTTAACCCATCTAGTTTCTATTCTGTAGATAGTTACTTGTGAGTTTCCACTCACTGTGGTTTTTCCCATTTGGGTTTCCACATCAAATATCTTGTGTTATGGTGATTGTGCTCTTGTGGGTGAATGCTTTGTTTTCTATTTGGTTTGCATTTATCTTAACCAGTTTATTAATAAATTTGTTGTACCGGTTATCTGTTAAACTGTTTAAGAGTTTGTTTATAGTATTTTTAGGCATACTAATTCACCCCCCCCCTCTCTTAGTATTCATCAATTGGTATCAGAGCCAAGTTTTCTATAAGTCTAACCACTTGGAAGGAGATATGGGGGAATATAGCATGAGGGAACTTACTCATCGTCTCACTCAGACTAAGAGAGCCTATGATGAACTCAAGGTCAAATATAAAGCCTCTTTGGCCAAAAGAAGAGAGCATGTTGAGAAACTAAAGGAACTTACTCAAATTAGCTCTTCAAATGAAGAAGATATGGATGCCCTAGTTGAAGAAGTTGAAAAACTGAATGAATCTAAAGCCAACCTAAGAAGAGAGTTGGAAGGACTGACTATCAGAATGAGTCAGGAGCTTGAGAACAGGAGGAAAGCTAAAGATCTGGTAAAACACAAAGATCATGAGATCTCTAAGCTGAAGCAAGAAATCAGTACCCTTGCCGCTCATCTCTAAGAGAGTAAAGTGGAAAAAGAAGAAATGCAAGGTGAACTAAACATGGCTATTTCTGAGAATGCAACCTTGATGGAATCTAATGTTGCTATTTCCAAGGAGCTTACTGAGTCAAAGGAGATACTTTCCAAATTCAATCAGAGTACTGCTAAGCTAGAGCAAAAGCTAGAATCGGCAAAACCGGTAAAGAATACCACTGCACTTGGTTTCTCTAGGTATGAGGAAGGTGAGACCTCTGGAACAAAAGTTGAAGCATCAAAGAAGCAATTGACATCCAAAGGAAAAGATAAGCAAAAATTTAAACCTGTTTTCTTTAATTGTCTCAAAGAAGGACATGCTGCTAATGTGTGTAGAAGCAAAGCCTACAACAATTTTCCTTATTTTCTAAACAATAAGCCTAGATCCAATAGATTTAATGGAAGCTGTTATGCATGCAACAAGTTTGGGCATAGAGCATTTGAATGCAGGTCAGTTTTGCACAACACTGGGAGATATCCCCCAAGGACTCAATGAGTCATTCCTGAAATTCCTGTGAACCAGAATCCCAACCGGTATAATAACTATGACCATTGGTCTGTTGGTTATCAAGTGGCAACCAGTTGGAGAGCAACCTATTTGATCTATCATGGTAGCGGTCATACTGCTACAACATGCAAAAGAAAGAATGGAAGTATGAATAATGGACCATGGAGAACACCTGGAATGGTATGCTATCATTGCAACAAACTGGGACACACTGCTAGAACTTGTAGACTGAGAAAGAACCTAATGGATGATATACTAATCACTCCAGAAGGGAAGATTGATGTTGAAACTATCCAAACAGATATGAATAAAACTTGGAAAAAAGAAATTAAAAGAAGTGTCACAAGATGAACCGGTTTCTGCACCTAGTGTGGAAGTCTCTGAACTGGCAAACTGAGCTTAGAAAAGCTTAGGGGGAACATATCGGTGAAATATTTCAAACCCCCGGTTTATATCGGTAAAGAATTTAACCGGTATATGTTACCTGTCAATCGGCAAAAGATCTTGAAGTGGTAAAAGGTAAAATTAGGGTTTGTGCCTTAATTGTGATGCATTTATTATGGTAGGTGGAAGCTTGTTTAAAAGGGATTCTCGACGTCATTTTCACTTATGAGTTTTCGAGTGAAGAATTTTTCAAGTGTAGAGTGACAAAGAGCGATTCTTCTAGAACTTCAAGGTGAATTCAAAAAACTTGTAGAGGAATCCAGAGATCATTTTCAATCTATCAGTGAAGAACACTAAGCGATAATCTAGCAACTGAAATGGTGTATTGTAAGCGACATTGGGAAACCCTAGATTTTGGATTATAAAGGTATTTCTTGAATTTGTTTCTTATCATGGCTTCCGCATCGCACTCCAGTTCTAGTGCTCCTGTAGATTCAGCTGAATTTCTTCAAAACAAAGAAAAATATAGTGCCCTATTCCAAATACCTGTTGGAGTTATTGTCGAGGAAGACATTTCAGGATATATAGATTGTAAAATAGAAGACCTAGGATCCCTAGTGATTCATTCTCAGCTAAGTTTGTTCTATGGGGATGATAAGAAGATCAAACCAGAGTATAGTATCCTTGAAAAGATGAAACTGCACAATGTTGTGTATTTTCTAGAAGAGTTCACAGAAGATCACATTTGCATCATCCTTAGTAGAGTGCACAGTGATAAAATGTATCTTGAGCGAATGCATGACATCACACTGGAAGCAATTCATGTCGTCACCGATTTCTATAATACTAGAGAGGTGCCAGCTCTTAGGAATCTCACCAAGACTGAAATGACAAAACTCACCGGTTCTGTGAGTGACCAATGGGTGATGACCATCAACACCATCAAAGATGATCTGGTGAAATATGCTTGCATGGTGATTGGATACCGGATATTCTATGCCAGCAAATGAATTTTGTCCCTACTGCTGCAATGAATGTCGCTTACAAAATGATCAAGGAAGACACCACATTTGATCTCTGTACCTATTTACAGAAGCAATTTCTATTGAACCTGAAGTCCATCAAACAGGACAGTTCACTTAGGTTCAGATTTGGGCAACTACTGGTCGGCTTATTCTTTTATTTTCAAGGTTATTTCCTTGGAATAGGTGATGTGCAATGGTCTACTGACCTACCGGTCTCTAGACAAATTAAGGAAAGTCTACAAGTAGTGGGTGTATATGGTGAAAATGGATAACAATAATAACGATATTGAAAGGCTAAATAGATTCAACCACAAAACCCTAGCCTAACAACAACAAAGATCCATCATAACATATGAAGATTACCTAAGACAATGCAAATCAAATGAAATCACAAAGATTATACCATCACATGTCCAATAGGGTTTTGATCTCCATTCTTCCTATCTCCATTGATCTTGCTTGATATATTTGCTCTCAGATTTTATGTGCACAAGAGCTCAACAAAGAACGGAATGTGGTTGCAAGTAGGATCGTAGTGTAGTCAAGTGCATAAAAGATGATTAGAATACATAGAATGATTAGGGTTTGATAATGAAGGAAGCATCTCCTTATATAGAAGACACTATATGAAATGGAGGGATAAGATTGAGAGGTGTAAAAGGAGGTCAGCTATGATTAGAGGGTAGGTAAAAGAAATAATAAAATAATGAAAGGGGTAGGTAGTGTATGAATTAATAGATGAATGACATGTGTCATAGGTAGAAAAGGTTAATGAATTAATTAAATAAACAAAGATTATACCATCACATGTCCAATACGGTTTTGATCTCCATTCTTCCTATCTCCATTGATCTTGCTTGATATATTTGCTGTCAGATTTTATGTGCACAAGAGCTCAACAAAGAATGGAATGTGGTTGCAAGTAGGATCATAGTGTAGTCAAGTGCATAAAAGATGATTAGAATACATAGACTGATTAGGGTTTGATAATGAAGGAAGCATCTCCTTATATAGAAGACACTATATGAAATGGAGGGATAAGATTGAGAGGTGTAAAAGGAGGTCGGCTATGATTAGAGGGTAGATAAAAGAAATAATAAAATAATGAAAGGGGTAGGTAGTGTATGAATTAAGAGATGAATGACATGTGTCATAGGTAGAAAAGGTTAATGAATTAATTAAATAAATAAAGATTTATTTAATTAATAGAAGAAGTGGGATAATTAAATAAATAAGATATTTATTTAATTTAGGAAAAGGATAATTTAAATAAATAAATGTATTTATTTAAATGAGAAATAAGGCTAGAAGAGGATAAATGAATTAACTAAATAAATAAGGATTTATTTAATTAATAGAAGAATTAAGTTTAGATAATTAAATAAATAATATTTATTTAATTAGACTGGACAATTTTGGGTGTCTACATTTTGCCCCTCTTTGAGACAATGCGGCTTGTCGCGTTGTTTCAAAGAAGATAATATGAACTGATACAGAGTTGCCCCAAGATGGGAATGATATGCCCCCTCGAGAGATTGGATGAAAATGTCTGAAAAGATCACAGACAATCTCTCGATAAGAAAGAGAGGCTAGAATGGACTGACCAGATAAAGTGACAGAGTCACGGGATAATGAAGACTGACTTGGGAAATGAGGGCTAGGGCAGTCTATAAGATAGACCATGAGGAAAATACATCCTCATTTTCATCTACACCTCCAAGAGATTAGAGTGCAGAGAGAGAAAAGAGCAGCAGCAGTCAGCAACGATGGCTTTGGTTCATAGATTCGATCGCGTTTGCCGATTTCAGAGGCCAATAGAGGCAGGAGAGCCAGTGAGTACCACAAAACCTCCTTGTACTTTGATGCATTTATTGTTGTCATTAATGCATGCTAGGTAATGTAATAAATGCATGTTTATGTCAAGAAAATGTGTTTGTGTCCAAAAATGTGAATTTGTGTCTTCTAGGTCAAATCGGCAGTTCTGTGATGAACATACGTTGTCGATTGGATAAGCTGCTGAGAGGATACACTCAAGCAGGTCCTCTAGGGAAGACTAGAATAGATCAAGGCACTTTGTGATGAATAGTGAGTACCAAGATAGAGTACTTTGTGATGAACAGGGAGTACTAAAATATGAGCAGCACTTTGTGATGAACACTGAGTGCCAAACATGTAATACTTTGTGATGAACAGGGAGTACCACTAGGATAGAAGCAACACTTTGTGATGAATAGTGAGTGTCACTAGGATTGAGATGATTGATTTGTGTGACTGTAGGAGTATTTGCCTATGTTGGAGTCACGGGAGAGATTCCCGTCGACTCAGAGGTTGCGACCTGAGTTGACAGCCGAGGACCGAGCTGCGATTGAGGCTATGGGATTGAGACATATTCTGTATGTGCCTGAGTTTCGGGTGAACATGTGATTGTTGACTGCGCTAACTGAGAGATGGCACTCAAAGACTTGTAGTTTCCATTTGCTGATGGGTGAGATGACAGTTACCTTGGAGGATGTAGACACCATCAAGGCTAGTCGTCTCTGAGGGAGAGAGTTCATCATAGCCTTAGAGGGCTTCCTATGTATCAGTATTGTACCATTTTGTATGATGATGACACCTGCGGGTGCTTTTGTAGCCATATGATTTTGACATCATTGTATCATGACACTATATATATATATATATGAGATGATTTATCTTTGCGGCAGTGATATGTATGTGTACCTATGTGATGAGATGTTCTTATGTGATGCTTATGATATGGATGCAAATATGTATATGATGCAATGTGATGTCATGGAAATGGGGACAAGGCAACAACAAAGTTCAATGTTAATAAGTTAGTTTCAACCATAAAAACAAAACAAAGAACTAAAAACCATTCCAAACATATCAAGAGAGATTTTAAAAAGCATGAAAGAAGTTTAACAAAATAAAAGAAAGGAGAAGAGCCTCCCTAAGATGCTTCCATGATGCCTTTTGATGCTTCTCCCTTGTTTCTCTCCTCTCCAAGTCCCAAATGAGTGTAGCTCTCAGCTTTTAGCACTAGCCATGGATGCCATATGGAGATTCAAGATGGTTGAATATGATAAGCAAATACTATGCAAGAGTAGATAGTGATGCTATGAGAAAGCTCTATGCTAATGCCAGTATAACAACAATACTCTAAAATGCTTCCTTTTGCTTGAGGAGAAGGGTTCTATTTATAGAAGAAATGGGGAAATGAAGGGTTAAGATTGAATGGTTTAATCAAGGGCCAAGTTTGAAAGTTGGGGATCCATGTGCACAATTGGCACCAATAAAATGGTGACAAGTGTCAACATAGGATTGGGTTGAGAGAAGAGGTTGGAGGCATTAAAGGCCTGAGAAGACCTCATGGTTATCTAGAAGGTAAGGGTCAAGTCTAAATTAAGATTACCCATTGGATTAAGAGTTAATCCAAGGATAAACCTTTGTGCAAATGTTTAAGAGATAATCATGGTCAAAGCATTAATGGCCTGATGAGACCTTTGGGTTGGGTAGAGGTTGAGTCAAAACAAATGTTTTAACCATGTGGGAGGGTTGAATTAACCATTAATGGTTATTGGAGACTTTGGGGATTAAGTGGTTGAAGGTTGAAAGCTTTCAAAGGTTATCCAAGACTTTGAGGGTTAATTTGTTGAACACACAAAGCATTAATTGCTTTTCAAAGACTTTGGAGTCTTTGAGAAGTGACTCCAATTTGCTTAGGAATGTGACAATATTTAGGGGATGGATTAGGCTAATTAGGAAGGGTTTAGAAGAATCTAGAAGGGGTTTAGGCATACAAGTGGATTTTGTAGGAAAATGCAAGTGGGAGAAATTTTGGTATTTTCAATTAAAATAAAATCATTTATTTCAATTAAATGGTGTAATTTGCATTTGGATAAATATTCAAATAAATATTAATTTATTTAAATGAGAAAAAGAAGATAAAGCATTTAAAATGCTTGAAGACTTTGAGGGAAACCATTAAAGGCTTGAAGACTTTAAGGAAAACCATTAAAGTCTTAAGAAGATTATAGAAGGAAGCCATCAAGTTTGAAGACTTTAAAGCCATCAAGTTTGAATACTTTAAGGGAAACCATTAAAGGTTTCAAGTGGGTGAGGATAAATAGGATTTTAAATAAATAATTTATTTAAAATAGTTGTGCAACTTGCTTTTGTAGGAAAATACAAGTGGGTGGAGGATAAAGGTGATTTTAAATAAATGATTTATTTATTTAAATGTGCAACTTGCTTTTGTAGGAAAATACAAGTGGGTGGAGGATAAAGGTGATTTTAAATAAATGATTTATTTATTTAAATGTGAGAGGTGGGATTTTGGGGGTTTTAAATAAATATTAATTTATTTAAATGTGAGAGAAGATTTAATTAAATAAATATGATTTATTTATTTAATTAATGGTCTGAATTTGGTTAAGTGAATTAAATCAAATAAATTGAATAATTTATTTAATTAATAGGAGAATAGGGTTAAGATGAATTAATTAAATATTAATTTAATTAATTATTAATTGATGGTTAAATAATCAAATAAATACTAAGTATTCATTTAATTAAGTGGACAGATTTATGTGACTACACAATGCAATATATTTTTCTGTTCTTTTATGTTTTATATGTGTATGCATGATGCAAATGTGAATGTATGAAATGTGGATGAATATGACAATGCAAATGTAAATTGTGCTAATAGGTGTTGTGTGCAGGATGTGATGCAGTTGTGATATCTATATGTATGTATGAAATGCTTATATGTGGTAATGCAGGTGCAACTACATGAAATGCAAATATTTTTGGTGTGTCATTATACTCAGTCATGTGATAGCAGGCTACGCGGACTCGAGAAGGATGATGGAAGTCAATCAAGAAAGGGGGATGGAAGACAAAAGATATGAAAGTGAAAGAGCTTCTTGTGCGTTATCATCATTGAGGTTTATTATGGCAAAATAGGTTATGACAATCGAGGCATATGTTCGACCCAGAAAGTCATTGTACCTGTTTGCATGGAGATAAGACAGTCACGAACAAGGAATGCCCCAATTCATACTAGACTCACAGTGTCCTCATATCCTTGGACAAGTCATAGCATTACTAAGAGACAATCCACAGACAGAAAATACAAATAGGTGACGATACCCCATCCTCGCCTTTCTAGTCAAAGACATCCTGGAGATAGAATCTCTAGTCAAAGACATCCTGAAAAAGCTAAAAGACATGTCACCAAAAGATAAAATCAAAATAAAACCAAGACTCGACACCAACATCCACTGTAGTCTTCAAGTTTAGTGTCTCTTGTCACTTGTATAAGTCTTATTTGATTGTGGTCACAATGTTTACTTTCACAGAAAGGATAGATAGCACTGAACCATAATGTTGTCTGAGTCTGTTGAAAGATTTGATTTGTTGAAGCCCATTGTTGCTGCTGTGTCTCATCTAAAACTGACTGAATCCATGAAAATGATACTTTATTGCAGAGAAGATGAAACTTTATTGCGGATCTGTGATGCAAATGTTGCTTTATTGCGGATTGTGCGCGGATAGACTAAAGAAAGCTAGAAGAAATTGTACTCCTCGAAACATGTGATGTTCTCAGTTCCACACCCATTACTAGACGTAGGATTTTGCCTTAGCCACAGATAGGATCTGATTTATTATGGATGGAAAGGGAGGTTTATTATGAATGGCGAACCAATCTTAGGTAGATCAATAACAAGCCATGATGGGAATGAGTAAGTTTATTATGGATGAATTGGTCGTGAGTGTGTGCAGAGTGAAGGATGAAATGGAATCCTGAAGGAGGGAGGAGCAATGTCTCTACACATGGCGTTGGTGACCCAGTTTTCACCATGGTACTTGCCCAGAGCGCCACCGAAGTGGTTTTCACCGTTGGACGAAATTATTTCTCTTTACTTTTTTCGATTTTTCAATGTTTTTTGTGTCACAAGGCGCCTGTTTGCCAGGTTTTCACCAAGTAACAATTTTTTTTGTTTTATAATTTTTTTTTGTATTTTTGAATTTTTTCATTTTTTTTGTATTTTTGTATTTTTGAAATTTTTTTTTTTTTTTTTGTATTTTTGAATTTAGGATATTCCAAAGAGCTATGTGTAGAACCTGCGAAGGTGCATGTTGTTGATAGGATCCTCCAAAGGTTCACCTTCTGTAGTTGAGAGCTGATATGCCCCAGATCCATATGTTGTTGTAATGACGTAAGGACCAAGCCAATTTGGTTCGAACTTGCCCTTCTTCTCTCTGTCTTGCTGATTTTTGGGATTTTCTCTGAGAACCAAGTCACCTACCTCAAATGTGTGAGGCTTTACCTTGTGATTGTAGTTGCATTGTTCCTTGACTGAATGATGTGTAGCTTGATTGAATGTCTTCCTTGATGAAGGAACTGAGATAGAATTACTAGTGTGTGGACTACACAGGCCCGTATGCATGTCACCTGAAGAAGTTTGGGCATCCCTGATAACAAAGTCCTTCAAGGAAGCTCCATTAAAGGTCCATGATGTATCACCAGAAGGGAAAGGATGTGTGGAACAAGTAGATGAGTGATGAAGGCTTATGATTGCGAAAAGAAGTGAAAGTAAGATAGCATGATGGAGACTTAGGATCAACAAGTAATCTTTTTGACTTGCAATTGTAGAATTTTTGCCCCCAGTTATTTTGATATTAGGGGAGATCAACTCTTGCTCTTTTTCTTTCATTGGATTTTTATCCTTGACCTTGATTTTTGCAGAGTCCAATAGCTTTTGATTTTGATTTGGACTAAAGGACCTTTCTTTATTATTGACTTTTAGATTTTTCTTTTCAAAGCTTGATTTTTGATCCCCAATGAGTGAGGGATTTTGTGATTTTTGTTGATCCAAGTCTGGGAGAGGAGTGGAAATAGAATGAGTGGATGAAATGGTAAGGCTATGTGAGTTCCCAAGAGGGCTGGCGATACATTCAATAGATTCTTTGTTGGAACCACTCTTAGGACTATTGATATCAAGAGTTACTTGCACCACTAGAGGAGATTTGCATTCGGACTTAGTAGCCACAACACTAGGTGGTTCATACCCAATTCCTTGCAAATTGTTCATAGATTGTTCCTGTCGACTGAATGTCTTAGGAGATAATGGGAGTTGATCAACATGAAAGATATACTCACCACATCCCATGTCTTTAATCTTCAACTTGTCTTTGAGCTCTGCTTGTTTGGATGTAGAAGCTTTCAAGGATTTTGGATCCACATATGCTGATAAAGGAATAGCTTCTCGATTGACTGGTATTGTTATTTTTGATCTATGTCGCATATTGTTGCGATATATGAATGGATTTGGATCCACTTTGACAGTCACTTCAACTCCATTGTGTGGAAACTTGATACATCGATGATATGTAGATGGGACTGCACTCATCTCATGAATCCAAGGACGTCCTAGTAATATATTGTATGTGAGATCCAGGTCTAGGACTTGACAAACCACATCCTTTGTAACTGGCCCGACTCTGAGAGGTAAGGTGACTGTGCCCTTGGATGAATGCTCTTCATCATCATATGCCTTGATGGTAATTTTGTTTGTAGAATTCACAGCTTTGTCGGAATATCCCAATTGTTTAATAGTGTTCAATGTACAAATGTTTAGACCTGCTCCTCCATCTATCAAGACTCGTTTGATTCTATGTTTGTGTATGAAGGCTTCAATGTGTAATGGTGCATTATGTGGCTGACTTACAGAGGCATCATCGGCTTCAGTGAATGTAAGGGAGTGTGGAATGGAAAGGTATCCCACCATGGCTTGAAACTGGTCCACGTTCAGATCAGTAGGAACAGCAGTATCTCTCAAGATTTTGTCAAGAATGGCTTTATGTGCGGGAGATATGCGTAATAGCTCAAGGATTGAAATGAGCGCGGGTGTCTTCCCTAACTGTTCTACAAGGTCATACTCAGGTTTGGTTGATGAAGAAGCGGTGTTTTTAGTTGGAGCACCTTGCAAAGTGAATTTACTTCGGTGAGTTGTAACATGACATTCAGAGGTAGGTTCGGAAGAAGATCCAATGCCTTTTAGGACAATCTTGGGTCTCTGAGTAGAATTCTCGGACGCTTTGTCCTTGATGATAATAGTAGAGACGTAATTGTCCATCGATATGTGATTGATAGTTGAATCATAGTTATAGGATGCTCTGGTATAGTTGGTTTGGTCATCTATGGCTTTAGCTTTTCCTTTGTCATGTTTTGGGAATGGTTCCTTAAACATCTCATGTTCTTGATTGGATGAATGTCCCTCAATCTCAATATCACCTCTATCAATGAGATCTTGTATGATGTTCTTCAATCGATGACAATTTCCTGTCTTATGACCCTTGCTCTTATGAAATTCACAATACTCATCATCATTCCACCAATTTGGTTTGACCTTTGGTTCATATGGCGGGAAATCTGGAATTGTGATCACCTTGTTTGCCACTAACTTCTTGAAAACTGACTCAAGTGGTTCTCCCAACGGGGTATACTTCCTTCGTGATCTGGAAGTTGTTTGAGTATTCACTTGATTGTTTGTAGAACTTGATCCAGAAAAAATGAATTTGGGTCGCACTGCATTAGCATCAACAACACCATCATTGACTGTGTTCTTGTTTTTATTCCAAAATCTTGGCTTGTCTTTTCCTTTAAAGTCATCTTTGTTTTCCTTGAATATCTTAATAACTCCTTGTTCAATTAGGACCTTTTCTGTTGCTAAGCCTTTTTCAATGACGTCCTTGAAGGTGGACAAACAAGCTTTCCTTAAGTCATAACCAATCTCTTTGTTAACATTTTGGGTGAACATTTCTACCATTTGTTTTTGTGGAATTTCACAAGAGCATCTGCTGGCTAGATTTCTCCATCTTTGTAAAAATGATGCAAAAGATTCTCCATCTTTTTGCTTAGTATTGCACAAAGTAGTGACTGATATGTCTGTCTCTATGTTGTAGGAGAAATGTTGAATGAATGCCTCTGCTAAGTCACCCCATGACTTAATTCCAGGTGGAAGTTGGGAGAACCATTCCATAGCTTGATCGCCTAAGCTTTGTGGGAATAATCTCATCAAATATGTCTCTTTTGCTGATACCTCAATGCAAGCTATGAAAAATTGTCTTATGTGTGTCTTAGGATCCCCTTTTCCTCTATACTTATCAAATTTAGGCATCACAAAGTGTGTAGGAAAAGGAGGCATTGGAATGCTCTCGTCAAATGGATAAGGACATGTGTCTCTCATTGTGTATGTTAGCTTCGGTGTATTTATGTCCTCCATTTTCTTTTGTAAGTCCCTGATTTGTTGCTCCAAATTGCTCTTAGGTGGAGATCGACTTCTTGGACCATACCCCATGCTTGAGGCACCAATTGGATGAGGAGCATGTTGCATATATGGATGATATTGATCATACACATGTTCATATGGAGGAGGTCTGTAATGATGCTGTGTATATGGACCACTTGGTATAGATTCATGTTGAGGAACCTCATATCTATTTTGCGCATGTATACCATATTCTATAGGCATGTCATGTTCCATTGTGTTGCCCCCAAATTTGATGAGGTAAGTTTCTCTTGATGAGGTACTTGCAATGCCCAAAGTGTAAGACCAAGTATGTATGTAGTAGAGTAGGTGTGACTTCCAAAGAGAGGATAGTTTCTCTTGATGAGGTAAGTTGACCTTGACTCTAAGTAAGACCAAATGAGACCCAAAGGTAAGAAACCTTGATGAGGGACCACTTAGCAAAGTGTTGTTGTATGTAGTGTGTTGACAAAGTATAGTGAGGACAAGCAAGTGACCTTTTGACTCAAGTTTAGACAATTGTGAATGTAATGAGAGATGTAAAGCAATGATTGACTTTGTGAGACCCAAGGCCAGGTTGAATGCTAGATGAAAACCTGGAGAAATAACCTACGAAGCTTAAGAATTCCAAAACTGATTGCTCTTGTTTGATGGGCTGTAAAAAATTTCCAATTTGTGAAGTTGTTGGTTGTGACCAAATCTGAATGATTGATTATTTTTCGTGACAAGAGGACGCAATGTTGATGAGGACTCAATGTTTGCAAGTGTTTAGACTCAAAATGACTCTAAGAAAAGTGTGTTGTTTGATGTAAAAATGTTTTGCATACACTTGAAGACACAAAAGACACAATGTTTTGCTGTTTGGTTTTGAATGTTTTGAATGTTTAAAATAAGTCAAGCACAATTCTTATGGCTGGCCAAGACAATAGTTGTTGATCCCACATGAGGTTTTACCCCCGAGGCTATGCTATTCAAAGCGGATACTTACATGCTTGACCTCACTGGCTTCACCCTCGGCACTCACTTCTCGGGTCAGCCAAGCATCAGTCCCCATGAAAACTCCCCGTGACGAACTTTGTATCTCTACTAAGAACCGTATGTGTGTGGGCCGCTACCAAAGGTCCGACCTCCTGCCCCAACAACTAGAAGGATTTGGGCTTCTAAAACAAAAAGGTGCTAGTAAGGGCATCCGCTTGTGTGGCCATACATGCGGCACTTTCAGCTCTGTAAATACAGAAGGCTCCCAGCCGGTAGGGGTTACACCCTACAAATGATCAAATAAATTTGATCAAATGGGTTTATGGGGAGACATAGTGTCGGTATGAACTAATCAGCACACGTTATCTATAGTTTTCACCATGAATACAGTTGTTTATAGTGGTTCGAAAGAGGTGGGTTTTCCTCGCTACCACTTGGGTCGTTCTCTTCTCACTAGTAGTCCTAATGACCACACGGGAAGACAGGCCCTCTAAAGATTAAACAAAAAGAGCTTATTGCTCAAAACACAAAAGACAATGATTCAATTTTAGTGCACCAATTGAAGTGTTTGCTAGTCTATGAAAACAAGGCACACAATAAAAATCCAAAAACCCTTACCAAGGACCTACAACAAAGATTTATTAGTAGTTTGGATTGTTTGAAATAATCACCCCTTCCTGCAAGCACACAAGTTAGGTAAATTTTAGATCCAAAAGACTTTGTGAAATAGAGGCCTTCAACAATGCGTTTTGTTGACCAATTCAAAGATCTGATTCATCATAAAAAAATATCACTTGTAAAATTTCAAAAGATTTCCAGAAATGTAAGAAAATCCAAAAAATTTGCTAATTTGCTTCAAAAATTATTTTTTTATGAAAAATCATAAAAAATTCATATAAAATGCAAAATCGATCCAAAAAATCTAAAATTTTTACTGGAGAGTCTTGATGGTCTTCCAAACCTGCACAAAAACTTTTCTGCAACAAATCCAAGTAGTTTGTGATATATGAGTAAAATAATGCAAAACCTTAATTTTCAAAGATCTGATTTTTGAGGAATTATTTTGCATCAAAATTAAAATTATAAAGAATAGATCCTATGTATAATTCTGAGAGATTTCCAAAAATGTAAGAAAATAAAAAAAAATCGCTAATTTTCTCTCAAAATTAATTTTTTATGAAAAATCATAAAAAATTCATATAAAATGCAAAATAGATCCAAAAAATCTGAAATTTTTACTGAATCTTTCTGATACTTTTCCTAAATTGAACAAAAACTTTCTTGTCAAAATTCAAATTTTTTTGTGAGATCTGATCAAAATAAAAAAAAACCCTAATTTTTAAAGATCCGATTTTTAGGGAAATATTTTGCATCACAATTAAATTCACAAAGAACAAATCCTATGTATAATTATGAGAGATTTCCAAAAATATAAGAAAATCCAAAAAATTCTCTCATTTGCTCTCCAAATTATTTTTTTATGAAAAATCATAAAAAATTAATATAAAATGGAAATGTACTTCAAAAATTCTGAATTTTGGATTGAGAGCTCCTGATACTTTCTTCAACCTGCAAAAAACATTTGGTGTAAAATTTCCTATCCGTTTGTGAGATATGATCGAATCTCTCCAAGATCTTGATTTTGTGTCCAAAACCCTAGCTGCACAAGGTTATTCTCCAAATTGTTTTACAAAATAGTAATATAGGGTTAGAAAAATCTGCAAAAAACACAGATCTAAGAAAAATCCATGTCCCACCGGGTGTACCAAAATGTATATGGTGAAAATGGATAACAATAATAACGATATTGAAAGGCTAAATAGATTCAACCACAAAACCCTAGCCTAACAACAACAAAGATCCACCATAACATATGAAGATTACCTAAGACAATGCAAATCAAATGAAATCACAAAGATTATACCATCACATGTCCAATAGGGTTTTGATCTTCATTCTTCCTATCTCCATTGATCTTGCTTGATATATTTGCTCTCAGATTTTATGTGCACAAGAGCTCAACAAAGAACGGAATGTGGTTGCAAGTAGGATCGTAGTGTAGTCAAGTGCATAAAAGATGATTAGAATACATAGAATGATTAGGGTTTGATAATGAAGGAAGCATCTCCTTATATAGAAGACACTATATGAAATGGAGGGATAAGATTGAGAGGTGTAAAAGGAGGTCGGCTATGATTAGAGGGTAGGTAAAAGAAATAATAAAATAATGAAAGGGGTAGGTAGTGTATGAATTAAGAGATGAATGACGTGTCATAGGTAGAAAAGGTTAATGAATTAATTAAATAAATAAAGATTTATTTAATTAATAGAAGAAGTGGGATAATTAAATAAATAAGATATTTATTTAATTTAGGAAAAGGATAATTTAAATAAATAAATGTATTTATTTAAATGAGAAATAAGGCTAGAAGAGGATAAATGAATTAACTAAATAAATAAGGATTTATTTAATTAATAGAAGAATTAAGCTTAGATAATTAAATAAATAATATTTATTTAATTAGACTGGGCAATTTTGGGTGTCTACAGTGGGAACTACACATCCTGAGGTTCTGAACAAGTATTTCAATGAATTCAAGCGGAAGATGAGCGAGAGGATAAGGATATCTGGTGATATTGTGAAGAAATATGAAGATGACATATGCTTCGCAATAAAGGTAGATGAATGCATAATGGAAGCGATGGAACCGAGAAAGGAAGTAGTTGAACCTATGGGTTATGGAGTGATGTATGATATGTTGATCGGGTATGCCTCTACCCTGCCTACCTCACCATTAGATTCGAAGAAAAAGAGAACCGGTACCTACTTAGAAAGGGTCACACCTGTTGAAGAACCAAAATAGAAAAAGGACAAAGCAGTGCCTTCAGTATCTGCACCGGTTACCTCTGTCAGTCCGAAAGTGACCAAGAGATCACCAGCTAAGAAGAAACCTAGGGTTGTTCCTACTAAATTTTTTGAGGAAGCGGAAAACCAAAACCGGCTCACCGGAGTCAAAGGATACTGAACTAGAAATTCAACCAAAGAAGACCAGACAATCAAACAAGAAGGCAAAGTCTACCAGTAAGGTTCCTGCAACCTTAGCACCGGTAAATATAGATATTTCCTCTTATAAGCCGATGACACATTGTCAGAGGACTTTAAAGAATATAAAAAGGAAAGTGCTTGATGATTTAAAAGAGTATTTTGATGATTTTACTGATAGTGAAAAAGAAGAAGTAGAGTAGGAAGTTATCAAATATTTGTGTGTTAATGACCGGTCGTTGTCAGAAATTAGATCGATTACAAGAGATTCTTTGTATAATTCTTTAGATAATAAATGGTGCATTGCCATTGAAAAAGAACAGGAAATAAGGGAGAAAGTCTGCACAATACTTTCCTGATGCCTCTAATTCAAAATTATTTGAGATAATGGATAAGAACAAAGGCCTCTTCTTCATGAGAAGAAGAAGACTCGGGCTACTGGAAGGTAAAGCCTTTGAAGTGGAGAAGGATACTCATCTACATGCTAAAGAGGATGTCAAGCTACACCAAGTATCTAAAGCAAATATGAAGGCTGAACAAGAACCAGGCCTATCATCAGGAAAACCGGATGAAGCATTTGACAGTGAAGGTGAAAGAGTGACAGAGCAAATTGACACTATTGATGTTGATGCTTTAGATATTGAGGATGTCACTCCGGACAAAGATCAAGAGAAACGAGATAAGGAAAAAGCTAAGAAAGAAAAAGAAGAGAAAGAGAACCAAGATAAAGAAAAACCAAAAAAAGAGAAACAGGACAAGGAAAAATCTAAAAAAGAGAAATAGGACAAAGAGGTAGAAAAGAAGAAAGAGGAAGAGAAAAAGAAAGGGGAAGAGAAAAAGAAAGAGGAAGAGAAGAAGAAAGAGGAAGAGAAGAAGGAAGAGGAGAAGAGAAAAGAAGAGGAGAAGAGGAAAGAAGAAGACAAGAGGAAGGAAGAATAAAGGAAGGAGGAGGAAGATAAGAAAAAAGCAGAAGAGGAGAAGGAAGCAAAGAAGAACATACAGGCAGAGATTCCTAAGGCAACCGGTGGTCAAGCCAAACAGGTTGACACCACCAGTCCTATTGACTTACAATTTGTAGATGACTCTGAGCTACTTCAAAGCATAAAACTTGCACAGGAGAGACTAGAAGCATTGCGGAGGAAGAAGGAACGGGATGTTATTCAAACTATGGTTGACACCCTTACCATTCTGATTCCCGGTAATAACCTCCCCACTACCGATTCCTCCCTATCCAAGCTTAAACTTCTTTGTACCATAGTGGAGGACCAGGTACAATGCTTGGAAGATGTTGTTGCAGCCACTGCTAAGAAGAATCATGAAAAGGAACTTAACACTGCCTTAGTCAAGCAAATGAATGAGCTCTGGTCACAACTTCTGAAACAACAAAAGGATATCAGTGTTGCCATGGATGAGGGCAAATTACTTTTAAGCAAAATCTGCCAACCCCATCTATTTTGTGATGATGTGATTAAACAAAAAGATAAACTCCAATTGGAGTTACAGGCATATATAAGCAATTTCAAGATGCCATATTCCTATTATTTTGCGTATGGAGATTGCCCAGAATATCTTTCTACGAAAGAAAAGAGGAACCCGAGGCTAAAGGCAGCTAAGTACATCATTTTTAATGATGTAATATATAAGAGGGGATTGGATGGAACCTTCTTGCATTGCGTTGATAAATCACTCCAAGAGTCTCTCTTGAAAACATTCAATGACGAAGCCTATGGGGATCACTTCTCTTCAACGATAACTGCCTACAACATCTTGAGGAACTGTTATTATTGGCCAGGAATGTTCAAGGACGCATATGCATGGGTGGCTAGGTGCAAAAAATGTAAGTTGTTTACAGGTAAGTCGCAGCTCGTAGCATTACCACTTCAACCCGTGGTGGTGGATGAACATTTCAAGCAGTGGGGTCTGGATTTCATTGGTCCCTTGACACCTACCTCTAGTGTAGGACACACCCATATATTGACAGCCACAAACTATTTCACTAAATGGGTCGAGGCCATTCCGGTACAAAAGACAACCTCAGAGATTGTTTGTAATTTTCTGAAAGAGAACATCCTAGTTCGATTTGGAGTGTCATTTAAAATTGCAGCTGACAATGCTACCAATTTCTCCTCTGCAAAAATTTCTTTGTGTTGCTATGATCATGGAATCTCTCTTGCTCACTCGTCTGATTATTATCCTCAGGGAAACGGTCAGGCTAAATCCAATAATAAAAATCTCATTAATATCATGAAAAAATTAGTGAGTGAGAATTTTAAGGATTGAAATAAGAAACTATATGAAGCTCTTTGGGCCGACCATACATCACCAAAGAGGGAAATTGGGATGTCTATGTTTGAACTAGTCTATGGTGTTGGCGCTCAGGTAGCACTTCCTTTGGAGCTGGCAGCTACCAAACTACAAACGGTTATTGAAGATGTTTATTTCCAAATTTCTCTAGAAAAACAAAATGAAGAAAGAGATAAACTGGTGGACCAGATAACAGAACATCAGATGAGGGTGAAAAGGATATTTGACAAGCAAGCAAGGTCATGGAAGTTCATGCTAGGTGATTAGGTACTGCTCTAGGACAGAAGAAGAGAGTCTAACAGAGCGCATGCCAAGTTTGAATCACTCTGGAAAGGACCATTCTTTATTCATGAGGTAAAAGGACCATATTCTTTCAAACTTGCATATTTGGATGGTATTGTTCTTCCTCTAACCTATAATGGTCAAGATTTGAAATTATATCAATTGTAAATGAGTGTCCCTTGTGGTCTTTGTATAGTGTTTAGTTAATTTTGTTGTTGTGTGTCTTTTTCTATTTTGTTTCTATTTGTGTCTTTGAATAAAGTCTGCATGTGAAACCAGAGATCCTAGAGTTCATTTCTAGTTCCTTCACAGTTCTAGTCCCCAGTCAGAGTCGATGTTAGTCTACCCATATTTTTTCCCTTTTAAACATTCAAATCCGCGGGTTGCCTTTTGTGCCTTTACTTAATTCGGGTCATTTGTTTTCCTTCGTACTTGAACCGTTGAACTCTTCTTTAAAAGTTCAGATCGTTCAAGGTTCAAAGCGCGTTTTAAAAGAGTCATTTTCGGTCTTTGTTATCGTGTGAACAAGTGCACTTTTGTTCATGGTCTTTGAATTTTTAAACCCATTGAACCAAACCTCAAGTGGTTCAAAAGGTTCAAGGTTCAAAATGCCTTTTGTGAGTCGTGGCAATGTATTGTTATCTGACAAGCATAAGTCCTTATGTTTCAGGTTGATATGTGGTCTTGAAACTTGAACCAAACCTCAAGTGGTTCCAAAGGTTCAAGGTTCATGTTCAATAGTCATTTTCCTTTGTCGCTCATTCTCGATGTTGTTGTGTGTGCTGCCCACTCACTGTTATACTTCTTAAGTGAACTTGAACCATTGAACCCTTTTGTCAAGCGGTTCAAGGTTCATGGGTTCATTTCAAAATTAACTCTAAAGGCTTTTTGGTGGAAATAAAGACGGTGCGACAAGAAGGAATATTCGCTTTTCAATAGTTTAAAATTTTTAATATGGAAAGTAATCATGAGTGCATCAAGCTACTTGTGCGGAAGTGATAGGTAATTAAGAAGGTGTCAAATTTTTGTCATTTCACCATTACTTCGCATGCTTGGATAAATCATGCTGAAGTGTGTGTAGCTCTAAAGATATTTATCCATTTGGTTGAAGGAAATATGTATGAATTTATTTCCATATTTAAGAAGGTCACAGATGCCATACTTCAGTAAAATTGGAGGCGCCGAAGGTAAAACCAACTCTGTTCTCTGGAAGAATTTCAAGTTTTCATGGTGTTAACGGGTAAGTTCAGTTGATTTCTCCTAAGTTATGTTTCTTTGAGTTCTGAGGTTTTTATCAGTATAGAAAAGGGAAATCTCTAAATTATTGGGGTAGGATACTGTCTTGTTAAAATTTCTTGGTTAAGGGGGTAGATAGTTAACATGAGGCTTGTGCTACCGAAGCTTGGTTGGTCCTCATGTCTAGTGAGTATTTTGCTGAAATTGGAAGACACCTCCTTAATTCATGTAGATTTAGAGGATTTCCTGGAAAGAACCAAGAACCCTCAGACTGGTTTAATAATGGAAAAGATAGTTAAGAGTGTTCTTGTGGAAGCTGTTGCATTCCCGCTCGTCGCACCTTGCCCAGATTTAGTGTTGGCATGCATGAACAGATATGACTCTTAGAATAGATGTATCAGAACTAGTGATGGTGAAGAGTTGGTCAGAATTAATAGAGAAACGATGATGGTAGTGATGGGTATTCTGCATAAGGATGAGTATGAGGACTAGACAATTGGGAGTTTGTACGCCTATTTCTTCAAAAAGAAGAGCAAGTATAGGAGTGTAATTGCTAGAAATTGGCTCTTGAAGATTTAGAAAGGAGGATCATGGTTACCCAAGCCCCTGACCAAAAAACACTTCATCCCAGAGATGTGGGACATTGTTATACTTTTGAACAGAGTAAAGGGGAATTCACATTCCTTCTAATGGGAGGATTGGATGCACTTTTTCATCCAAGTGGTTCTATCTGGTGACAGATTTCTGGATTGGTCTCAAGTAATTGCAGAGAGACTTCACGAAGGATTGAGCAATTTTGTGGGGATGACAGGGTTTTACATGTCTTCCTACCTTTTCTATATTTTAGCTTGCATAAGGGATTGGCATGGACTACCTAATGAACCTTGGATTGATGGAATAAGGGTTTACAATTTTTACCCTCTGTTGCATTAACAGAGACATGTTGAGCAGATTGATAGATGGAATGGAGTCTTTCCAGGGAAAATTGCCTATGAGCTTCGGGGTGATGCCAACAGGAGGATGTCAGTTGAAGTTATGGAGTTTGTGAGTATATATGGAAGTTTCTTTATCCAATTTCCTCAATTTACTTACATATGGGTAGGTGGCTTTGAAGGCCAACCATTCAAACTGCCCAGGTACGCTTTTGCTAGCTATGTGCTTATAGAAGTGAGTAGGCAGTTGGCTTACATAGATAAAAGATTAGGAGCAAAGGGTGAGTCAGGGGTGGTATTTCCCATTGAACTTGGATATTACAGTTGCAAGTCTGTATCAGATGCCTTGAACTTGGAACTGGAGTTCAAAATGATAAACCTACAGCCATATGCGGCAAGGCGAAAATTTGATAGCAAGGTTTATGCAAGGAAGAACCTTATTGTAGACAGTCATTTTTACCATGAACCTCAGATAGAGGATTATTGGGAGAACTACAAGGATGAGTATGAAGTGAGAAAGAGATTGTGGTCCAGATTCACTTTGCAATAGATAATCACCATGAGGCTCCTAATTAATATATCTAGCATATAAGAAGATACAGAGGGGAATGTTTTGGATCCTGAGTTTGATACTGAGATTGAAGGAAAACCAATTCTAGAAATTGACTGGAACAAAAAAGAAGATGACAGTATCCAAACAAGAACATTCAATGTTGTTAGGAGAATAGAGAGATGGTTGAGGAATGAGAAGTTCAAAGAGGGACCTCATATGTCCCACATGAATCAACAATTGATTCACACATTGTGGTTCAATCCCCTGTTTCTGACACTAATGAAGTTGTTTATGTTGCAGGTGTCTCAAAGCCCATTGTAAAGAAATTTCAACCAAGAAGGTCAAAAAGGTCGCCACTCAGTCTTACAATTGCCCGAGTAACTCGGTCCAGAAGCAAAAAGAAGAGTAAGGAACCCATCCTGAGACAGGTTATTGCAGACTTGGACCCGAGTGAAGATCCTGAGCAAACAATGGACTCACGGGATCAAGGTGAGCCCGGAATGCAAGAAATGGACACAAATAAAGAAGTGGAAATTCAACAGGATCCCATGAATACCTTGGTAATTGTTACTTCACCAGATGCACAAACTACTCTGCCACCTAAGGAACCTGCAATTGTACCAAGATGGCTAGAAGCTACCATTAGGAAAAAGAGGAGTGTGGTGTTGGTCACAATTCCAATGGAGGACATGGTTAGAAGATGCCTGGGAAAGGCATCAAAGCCAAAAAAGCTCAAAACACAAGCAATGCTTGATGTAGATGACACAACAGGTCACTGGATAGCTAAGGTTGCCAAACCCATTCCTGGAAGAGATGCAAACAAGGCTACAAAGGAGGATTTCACTATGGAGAAGATAGATTTGGGGGTTGCTTCAAGAGTTGTAGATGTTAAGCATCTGGAATCCTCCACAAAGAGGATAATTTTAAGGACTTGGAAAGATGAAAATGATAAGAGAGAACTGAAGCAAGTTGTCACATAGATGGCTCAATACATCAATGCTATCCATGGCCCAGACCCCCAACCATAACGTAGATACCAGTGTCTTTTGATCCTAAATCACCAACAAACCAGAAGATGCTAGATCAAGTTCAAAGGAACATGGTAGTGACGGAAATGTTAAGTAAATGGTTGGACCTAATAATACAATAAGGGTCAGATTATATTCGTAATCTGGCTAAAGTTTATAAGGGTGTTGAAACTGTGAGTAAAGAGCTTGAACTAGAAATGGCTGCCTGGGAAAAAGAAAGGATTAAGTGGGTAGCAGTCCTTGCACAGAAGAACGATGTTCTAAAGTATGGAGTAATGAAATTCCTAGCTGAGAAACCGATGGAGAACTTAAGGGGGGGTGTTGGTGTAAATAATTATTCATCTTGGATATTGTTACACTTTACTTAAGTTTACGAAGATAAATGCATTTCATAGTAGTTTGGGTATGAGACACTTGGGTGTTTGTGCCACATTGGGATAGTGTGTGTAGGAGAATTTCCACCTTTTATGGTGTAGATCGTATCTTGTTGTTACATTCCACCTCATGTGGAATATTATATTGTTTCTCCTACCTACCCACACATATTTCCTACCTACCCGTGTTTCTTATCGAGCCACATGTCATGTTTGTGTGCTCACATATCCATATAGTCTTGCCTATATAAGCAGGCTCATCTACATTGTTTGTACGAGCAATCATTGAACATCTTGTAATGATCTAGTTGATCACATTTTGCATCTTGATAGAATACAGTTTATTCCTATCATCTATTTTGTTATCTCTTATTTGTTCTTTCCATTGCCTCTTGATCTTGGAAAAATCTCACATGGTATCAGTCATTAGAGTGCCATTGGTTTGCCAATTGAGAAAAATTTGGGGTTTGCATTTTGGAGCTTTCTATTGCAGATTATTATTGGAGCTTGTTGGGTCAAATATGAGGTCACCATTGGATTGAGGAGGTTCTGGCAATTAAAAAATCGCCTTTTATTTCATCCAAATCCGACATCTGAGGCCAAATCTAGAGTCGTTTGAACATGGAGGGTGGTGACTTGTCCCAGCACCGATTTGCAATTTTGGAGCATTTTTGGCCAAATATGTCATCGCCATTGCGCTGAGAAGGCCCAAAAACCCCAAGATCGACTGTCAATTCGTCGAAATCGGCCTTCGTTACCCCGAGTTGAAAATTTTCCACTCCTGGCCCGTCGTACAAACTTGCAGGTATAGGTCTAAAAAAAAATATTTTTTTTTTCCGTTTTTTGTTAATTTTCGGAAAATAAAAAATAATAATAATAATTTTTTATTAAAGGGAGGGGCATTTTTTGGTTTTGTTTTTTTAAGAAAGAAAAAAAGGGGGGGGGGGGGGGGCGGGGGGGGGTCTTTATTTGCCCGTAGGTGTACCTACGGGTATCGCAGGCCACCTGCGACCCCGTGGGCACTGAGGGTCATCGCAGGGTAAATGCGGGTCATCGCGGGGTACATGCGGGTCACCGCAGGCCCTGTGGCCCCGCAGTTTAACTATGGGTGTCTACAAGCACTGCGGCCCCGCAGTGTACTTGCAAGCCCCTCCCCGTGTGGGGGGGGTTCAATAAATTTTTATTTTTTATTTTTTTTTTTTTGAACTTTTTTTAATAATTAAAAAAAATCATTTTTTTTTCTTATTTTTTAAAATAAGATTTTTTTTAATTAAAAAATAAAAGTTTTTTAAAGTTTTTTTTCTTTTTTTTCAAAAAAACTATCGCCTTTTTTAATTTTTTTTCTTTATTTTTAATAAAAAAATTTATGGGCTATAATAAATTGTTTTTATTTAGATTTTAAAAATCTTTTAAAAACACAAATATCATTTAATAAGTCAAATTGGGAACACTTTTTTTCTTGTCACTTCACACCTATCTTGCAGTGCTTCCAACCGGCAGTCAAGGGGGGGATTGATTCGCTCCTTTATATCTCTTGGCCACATCCCAATTGGAGGCATCTTTTTCTGCAGTATTCTACAGGGCTTCTTGGTGGCATCATTTTCATGTTTCCAGATTTGCACTATCATGTTGTATGCTCTTGCATGAGCAATGTTGTACTCGCACTATCATAAAGTGTCACACCTCTTTGTATCTTGTCATTGTTGACTATATGATGTAATCCTCTTGTACACGTAGATTAGGAATATCCTTGTGAGACTTGGTGCATGGCTCAAGTTGAGACTTAGATTGTACACATTTGTGCATGGCTCCCATGAGACTTAGATTGTACCAGTATTTATGTCATTTACGAGTATCCAAATGATGCTCAAAGCAGGTTGTCTCCATGCCTGATCTTCATTTTTTTGTAGCGAGTGATTCATCGTCATTGACATGGTACCTGGTTTTGTCACACTTTGACATTATTGGTGCAGCATTGGCTCTCTTTCTTCCTTATGAGGAGGTATTTTGGTCAACATCATTGGACCATCTTTGCAGGAGATTCGACATTGAGGGGGGGCTTCATGGTCCCTTCTTCTCTCTTATGGGGGGGACATATTTTGTTCTTCTCATTCATCATTGAGAGCATTGTGTGCTTTCTTCATCTCTCTTTTGGGGGGAAAGTTTTTTCCCACTGGGTTTTTCTCTCTTTCCTCACTCTATGGGAGATTGTCTTTGCATTTGTACATGGGTACCTAACATGGCCTTGTAGCCGGGACCCATCTTGCATTGCTTAGTTGCATTGTAGACTTTAGTGCATTCCCCTAAGTTGCACTTAAGGGGAGGTGTTGGTGTAAATAATTATTCATCTTGGATATTATTACACTTTACTTAAGTTTACGAAGATAAATGCATTTCATAGTAGTTTGGGTATGAGACACTTGGGTGTTTGTGCCACATTGGGATAGTGTGTGTAGGAGAATTTCCACCTTTTACGGTGTTGATCTTATCTTGTTGTTACATTCCACCTCATGTGGAATATTATATTGTTTCTCCTACCTACCCACACCTATTTCCTACCTACCCTTGTTTCTTATTGAGCCACATGTCATGTTTGTGTGCTCACATATCCATATAGACTTGCCTATATAAGCAGGCTCATCTACATTGTTTGTACGGGCAATCATTGAACATCTTGTAATGATCCAGTTGATCATATTTTGCATCTTGATAGAATACAGTTTATTCCTATCATCTATTTTGTTCTCTCTTATCTGTGCTTTCCATTGCCTCTTGATCTTGGCAAAATCTCACACTCAGCCTCCTTGGCTAAGTACTGTATCTTCTTGAGTGTGTCCTTGAGAGGGGCGCCTGTGGCTGCTCTATCTAACCTATAAGCGAGGGCCTCTTCTTGTCCCTGTCACTCAACAATTGTATCTCTCTCTATCTGTAGTTGGGCAATCTGTCTCTGCTGCGCCAAACTATTGCAGAGAGAATTGAAGGGCCCTAATTTGTGCATCATGTTGATGGGAAGGTACCCTAATCTAGATAGGTACTTGCGAGGAAGTACCTATTGCACCTGTCTCTATCCGCGAAGCTAGTGGGGGAAGAATGTTTGATCTCCTCCTTAGTGTGGGTCGTCTACCTCCCATCGCACCTCCCACTATACTTGCCACTGCACCTCTCCCTGCACTCCACCTACACCGAGCACAAGACCACCACCTCTACTACCATCATCACCCCGATCATCCCCCTCATCATCATCATCTCCCTCATCCTCCTCTCTCCGCCTCTGACCTCCTCGCCTCTGCAGCCGCTCCTCCTCCTCATCATCATACACCAACAATGGCTCCGCATGATCAAATAAACGGGCCACCGCATGAGCAATAAAGTAGACTGAGAACTCCTCAGTCATCCTGACATCTACCACTCTGACTCTGTAATCCCAAATCTGACCTGCTAAACTCATGTACTCAGCCACTACTTCAGCACAATCTATAGTCATCCCCCACTCAGGTACATCCTATTGCTGATGAGCATACAAATAGGCTCCCTGTGGAATCCTCTGATGGACTTGTAAAGCACTGAGAGGGGGCGGTGAATCAATGACACCAAAAATAGTACTACTTTAAACACTGACCGGTAGATAAACTTAACAATTTTGTTAAACAATATGCATGCAATCAAAAATGATATAACAGCATCCACAATAAGTAAAACATCCACCATAACACAAGTGTTTATACATGGAAAAACCATATAGGTAAAAACCATGGTGAGATGGGACTCACAAGTTAGCTATCTGCTGTAATAGATAATTGACTGGTTAGGGTCTACAAATGCTCTGCTAGGAGTGAATCATGTTAAAGATACCAAAGATTAGTTAAAAGCTATACCCTATAAAAGGTAGTACCCTGTAAGGAGTAACCTCAGTGGAGGATTTCTAAATCCAAACTAATGGATCACCCAGTTAGAGGATTTGAACAATGAAGCTTGTTAGAGCTTACCCGGTTAGGGGATTTGACTGTTGCAGTGATTAGAAAATAACAGATGATGTGATCTAGTAGTAGCACAAATTGCTTGTATAGATCCTCTTATACGCACTTAACTCCTCTTTACCAACATACTCTGCGACTTAACACTTCTGCCTTTACAAATAGCATATCACTTTCACTCATACAAAATAATTCATTGTGATGTCAATATATAGACATTTAAGATTTCATGTTGGCCTCTAGAAATCATAACACAATTACCTAGGTGTAGTGAATCTGGTCAAGTGATCATAACTCATCACAAAAATACCGCCAAAACTTGTCGGTAAGGATAACTCATCACGACTTGTGATAACTCATCACATAATCAATGAATACCGATTGGAACAATCAATGCCAGTTGGAGTTAAACATATAAACTGTTATTCTTGATGCTCCTGTGATAATCTTTGATGGATCTTCATGTTGATGTCGAGTTATGTATATCCACCAGTTGTCTCCATATATATATGCCAGTTGTCACTAAGTATCGGTTAGAAATAAACCTCTAGTATACGGGTTGTAGTATAAACAACTTTGAAGTTACACCGGTAGACAATATCAATATGTGTGTGTATATGTGTTTCGTCAATGACAACATATGATGAATTCCTTACAATCATCATCAAGCCAACAATCTACCCCTTTCGCATTGATGGCAACACTTAGAAAATTTTATAGTAATAGCGCTAAGTGTGTTTACAAAAAAAATATACACATACTCCCCCTCACTACATAGATCATACAAAATTTTCAAAAGCACACATACATATTTCTACTCCCCTTTGACAACAATGTCAAATTGAAAAGCAAAATATATATATATATAGAAAAGTTTGTATCAAGACGTTTTACATATACAAAAATTTGAAAAACTGAATTAGGATTCATGCATTTGCAAGTCTCATGAAAATAACATTAAAGTTCATCTTCAACTGTGATAAGGCATGTTTCCATGTTTCAAGCATGTTCTCAGTGTACTCAAGTGTAGACATAATCTGTGTATGAAACTCTTCCATGGATTCAAGTGTACAGGTTTCTCGAGTAGCTAAAATAACTTTTGCATTCTTGTAGGCTCTTGACATTATGTCCACTTGGGATGTAAGTAGACTCTTCAACCTTCATTGACCAGAGTCTTTTTTCTTTCTCAAGATCATAGGTATCCAACTTGTTGTGCAAATCATCCACGGATTTGCTAAAAGAAAGAATAGAGTCTTGAAGTGGTACATATGCATTGCATATCTTTGCTAGCTCTTGCTCTATTTCAATTCGCCTTTTATTGATGTCGGAATAAAAGAATGAAACATTAGAAGTAGAAGCAAGATATTTGCCTCCTGTTTCAATAGCTTTACTTAACAAATCCTTATTCAAAGATAGAGCAAGTTTCCCTGTATCAATTGCTTTCATAAGTTTCTCTCCATGCCTCTTTCTATAACTCTTCTCAGCATAAGTTTGTGATGCTTTTTCAAGTGACTTAATTTGGTCAGATGCATCAGCAACCAATTGACCAAGTTTGCTAATACGGGTTGTCAGTGTTGGTATTTTGGTATGGTTTTGTCATTGATGTCAACACCTACTTTGGAGATCCAGCAACATTCACCGGCAAACAGTAAACTGTGCAACAGTTACTGGTATATGGTTCACCAGTAGGATATATTGTTCACCGGTACCTGGAATGATATGGAAGACACTTGGTAATGTCGAAGACATCATGTGGACACTTTATTTTGAAGTAATAATCATTGATATATTCTTATTTGCATATTTGCTTTTACCGGCAAATAGGTCTAGGTTATCTAGGGTTACACCGGCAGGTTTATCTTTTCCAGATCAACATGGCACGCTATGGAGATGATTTATTATTGTTGTAAATGCATTAAGCCGACATGTTTAATCGGTTATTGCATCAGATATTATATTATTTGTAAAATGTTTTTATTGTAATATCTTGTAGAGCCGACCTACTAAAATTGGTCTTAGGGTATGTTATAAATGTAAGATCTTATTTGTAAGATCAAGTGTGGAATGCGAAAAAGGTTTGAGTGAAGATATATGCGAGATCAAGCAGAGGTATACACGAAGACATCATCTGAAGGTGAAGTTAGGTTTTTGTAGAAGCATATCAGCATTACACCGGTACTGAATTCAGCATATGAAGATGCAATTTTATACAGTACATTCTTATTGGATTTAACCATCCAACTGTAGTCAGTGTGACTCCCATTTGTGATTGAGCAATGAGCTCTACGTTGTTGGCCTTTCTGCATGTGCAGACCCCTCTTTATACACTTACTATCTGTAGTAGTATCATCTGATTGTGGGTAAGGTTTCCCACCGTGGTTTTTCCCCTTACAGGGTTTCCACGTACAAATATTGGTGTCATGTGTTGTGGATGACTTTGTGTTTATGTTTCATGCATTAATTCTTACCGGTATAGCAATTTACTATTAACACTGTCTACCGGCATACTTAACTGATTTACCGGCATACTTAACTGATTTACCGGTATTAAGCATTAAGTTGGTTAATAAGTTTTTGGTTTGAATTTATTAGACAACTGATTCACCCCCCCCCCCCCTCTCATTTGTCTCCAGGACCTAACAATTGGTATCAAAGCTTAGTCCTCTTTTTGCAAAATTTTAACAACTTGAGGAGATCCAATGTCTACTAATTATTTCAGAAAGGATAGTCCTAAACTTGATGGAACCAACTATGGGATATGGAAAATCAGAGTGGAGACACATCTGAATTGCATTGGTAAAGACATCTGGGAAGTTACTAAGAATGGTTATACTGTTGCTGTAGTTGGTCAGACTGCTCCCACTACTTTAGCTAAAGATGAAGAAAATGATTGCAAAGCAAGAGAAGCACTCTTGAGCGCATTATCAGATCAACAAATCATGGGATTATTAGATAGGTCTACTGCTAAAGCTATTTGGGATCATTTGGAAACACTGAATGAAGGAGATTCCATAGTCAAAATTGCAAAACTTGAAAGCTTCCGAGTCAGGTATGAACATCTGAAAATGGAAGAAGATGAAAGGATTTTTGCTTTTATGGAAAAAGTAAATGAAATTGTTTTGGGTATCAAATGTTGTGGAGGAACCTTGAGTGAGGATGAGATTGTTTCAAAAATCTTAAGAGGTGTGCCACCAGCATATAAAATGAAGGTTACTGCTATAAATGATTTAAGAACAATGCCTAATACATCAGTAACTAGGGATACATTGATTGGAAAACTTTCAGCTTTTGAAATTGAGGAATTTGGTCCTGTTGCTACTATAAAAACTGATTTGGCCTTCAAAGCATCAACATCATCTGCTCCATCTTTTGACAAATCAGACTGGAGAGCCTTTTATGCAAGAGAACTTGAAGAAACCAGGAAGGAGAATGAAGAGCTTGAAGAACTTGAAGCACTATTTGCAAGAAAAATGCCAAAAGGCCCAATTGGAAGTAAGTATGAAGGTAAAGCACCCTTTAAATGTTTTAACTGCAATAAGATTGGTCATATGGCTTCAAGATGCCCTGATAGACATGCTAGACTAAGAGAAGAAGCTAGAAGAACATACAAACCTAATCCTGAATATCAAAGATACAGATTTAAGAAAAACAAAGATAAATCTTGTTACATTGCTGATGAAGGTGTGACTGATAATTTTGATGAGGATCCAGCAGACAATGGATGGGTCTTTGTTGCTATAATAGAAGATCAACCGAAACCTATTGCTCAACCGGTAGAACAAGCCCTAGCAGCTAAAGTTGAATCAAAGGATGAATGGATTATTGACTCAGGATGCTCACATCACATGACTGGAGACAAAGGTAAATTCTTAAACTTTCAAGAATACAATGGAGGTTTAGTAAGATTCGGAGATGACAAAGCCTGTTCAATCAAAGGTAAGGGTTCAATATCTCTTGATGGTAAACATAACACTGACAATGTCTACTATGTTGAAGGATTAAATCATAATCTTTTAAGTGTTGGTCAATTAGTTGAGAAAGGTTTTCAGTTACAATTTAAAAATGGAAAGTGCAAAATCATCAATAGAACTGGTTTGGAAATTGCAACCGGTAATTAGACTAGAGGTAATATCTTTCTTTTGAATAACAGTGAAAAGGCATGCTTAATTGTACATATAGATGAAAGTTGGCTATGGCATAAAAGACTATGTCATGTAAATTTTGATTGCATGGTAAAAATCAGTACTTCTAAGGCAGTTAGAGATCTACCTAAAATTGTGAAACCTCATAATACAATTTGCAAGGAATGTCAATTTGGAAAACAAGTTAGAGCTAGTTTCAAAAGTATTCCAGAAAAATCCAATAATGCTCTTGATTTAATTCACACTGATTTATGTGGTCCAGCTAGAACTAAAAGCTTACAAGGTGATAGATATTTCATGCTAATTATTGATGATTATTCTAGAATGTGTTGGGTTACTTTTCTCAGAGAAAAATTAGAAGCACTTGGGAAGTTCAAACTATTCAAAGCAATGGTTGAAAATGAAACCGATAAGAAAATTAAATGTTTAAGATCAGATCAAGGAGGAGAATTCACATCTAAAGATTTTAATACATTCTGTGAAGTAAATGGAATCAAAAGACCGTTATCAGCACCTCAGACACCACAACAGAATGGAGTTGTTGAAAGGAAAAACAGAACTATTTTGGATGCAGCAAGAAGTATGTTATCAGAAGCAAATCTACCACATGTGTATTAGAGAGAGGCAGTAAGCACTACTGTCTATACATTCAACAAAGTTCACATCAAAGGTGAAACTAGTAAGACCCCTCATGAACTATGGTTTGGTAATATTCCTACTCTTAAGTACTTCAAAAATTTTGGAAGTAAATGTTATATTAGAAGAGATGAGTATATTGGCAAGTTTGATCCTAGAAGTGATGAAGGAATATTTCTTGGTTATTCATCTAAGAGCAAGGCATATAGATGTTTTAATAAAAGATTACAGAAAATTGTTGAGAGTACAAATATAAAGATTGATGAACAATTCAGAGGAACTTCAAGGTATATAGACTCTGAACCGGAAACAGAAATTATGACAAATGAAACTACAATAAATCCACCGGTACAGAATGATGATCCAGTTACTCCGGTATCATCAGAGGATTCCACAGTAATTGAAGAACAACAACATACTAAGACACCCCGGTATGTAAGACTGAATCATTCTAAAGATCAGATAATTGGAAGCAAATTTAAAGGAGTCATGACAAGAGGAAGATTGGCAAATGAAGAGGTATGTCTTATTTCTCAAATTGAACCATTATCTATCAATGAGGCATGTGAAGATAAATTTTGGATTAAAGCTATTGAAGAAGAATTAGGACAAATTGAGAAAAATAATACTTGGACATTAGTTCCCTAGCCTAAAAATAAAAATGTAATTGGAACCAAATGGGTATTTAGAAACAAACTTAATGAAGATGTTAAGGTTGTCAGAAATAAAGCAAGACTAGTGTGTAAGGGATATTCTTAGAAAGAAGGAGTTGATTACAATGAAACCTTTGCACCAGTAGCCAGAATTGAGGTAGTTAGATTATTCTTGGCTTTTGCAGCTCACAAGGATTACAAAGTTTATCAAATGGATATTAAATGTGCATTTTTGAATGGAGATCTTGAAGAGGAAGTCTCTATTGATCAACCTGATGGATTTTCTTTGACAGATGACAATGATATGGTTTGCAGATTAAGAAAAGCTCTGTCTGGATTAAAACAAGCCCCAAGAGCTTGGTATGCAAGATTAGATAAGTATCTTTTAAAGATTGGTTTTACTAAAGGAAATGCAGATAACAATTTATATTACAAAGTAACTAATGATGACATCTTGATTATTGAAGTATTTTTTGATGATATAATCTTTGGAGGAGAAAATGAATTATGCAAAGAATTTTCTCTTGAAATGCAGCAAGAATTTGAAATGTCTATGATTGGAGAAATAAAATTCTCTTTAGGATTGCAGATTTTACAGACTAATAAAGGCATATTTTTGAGTCAATCTGAGTACTTGAAAGAACTACTTAAGAAATTTGGGATGGAGAACTCTAAACCGGTAAGCACACCTATGACTACAAATGACAAATTATCTCAAAGGGATGAATCTACACCTGTTAATCCAACTAGATACAAATCTATGATAGGAGGTTTACTATATTTGACACAAACCAGACCTGATATTATGAATGCGGTACGTATAGTTTCTAGATTTCAGAGTAATCCTAGGGAAAATCATGAATCAGCAATAAAAAATATATTCCGGTACTTACAAGGCACAGCAAATCTTGGATTATGGTATCCTAAAGATGAAAATTTTGATCTATATGCATACACATATGCAAATTGGGCAGGAGATGTGGATGATAGAAAAAGAACCACCGGAGGAGCATTCTTTCTTGGAAAGAGATTAGTTTCTTAGTTAAGTAAGAAACAGAGGTGTACATCTTTATCAACAGCAGAATCAGAATATGTTGCAGCAGCAACAAACTGTACACAGGTACTTTGGCTTAAGCAAATGTTAAAAGACATAAAAGTAAAATGCAAGGAACCCATTACTATATGTTGTGATAACACTGCAGCAATTGATATATCTAAAAATCCGGTATTACATTCTAAAACAAAACATGTTTCTATCAAACTAAATTTTCTAAGGGAAAAAGTTGAAGAAAAAGAGCTAAAACTGGTTTATGTGAATACTAAAGAATAGCTTGCAGATATTTTCACAAAACCTTTGCCTAAGGAAACTTTTGAGTATCTCAGAGATTAGCTCGGAGTCATACCACCACCGGTAGAGACTTAGATAGTTGATGATTGTCATCAACTAGCAAAATTAAATGGACAAATCTTTTATTCCGGTATTTTGATGAGGGAGCTACTTCTCAGGGGGAGTAGTTGGTATATTGGATTAGTTGGTATATTGAATTGGTTGGTATTTTGTATGAACTTGACCTTTTGTGACTTTGGCATTTGATGTCAAAGGGGGAGAGAGATCTATGGAAAAACATTATCCTTTTGGTAACAAAAAGAGATTTTAGGGGAGAGATTTTGAAAGACACATGAAAGATTGGTATTGTTACTCCCAGGGGGAGAAATGAAGATTGTTGGTTTTTTTTTTGGCACTTTGATGGTTTTTCCATCTTGTGTTGCCATCAATGCCAAAGGGGGAGATTGTTGGTATTTTGGTATGGTTTTGTCATTGATGTCAACACCTACTAAATACACCTACTTTGGAGATCCAGCAACATTCACCGGCAAAGAGTAAACTGTGCAACAGTTACTGGTATATGGTTCACCGACAAGATATATTGTTCACCGATACCTGGAATGATATGGAAGACACTTGGTAATTTCGAAGACATCATGTGGACACTTTATTTTGAAGAATAATCACTGATATATTCTTATTTGCATATTTGCTTTTACCGGCAAATAGGTCCAAGTTATCTAGGGTTACACTGGCAGGTTTATCTTTTCCAAATCAGCATGGCACGCTATGGAGATGATTTATTATTGTTGTAAATGCATTAAGCCGACATGTTTAATCAGTTATTGCATCGGATATTATATTATTTGTAAAATGTTTTTATTGTAATATCTTGTAGAGTCGACCTACTAAAATTGGTCTTAGGGTATGGTATAAATGTAAGATCTTATTTGTAAGATCAAGTGTGGAATGCGAAAAAGGTTTGAGTGAAGATATATGTGCGATCAAGCAGAGGTATACATGAAGACATCATCTGAAGGTGAAGTTAGGTTTTTGTAGAAGCATATCAACATTACACCGGTACTGAATTCAGCATATGAAGATGCAATTTTGTACAGTACATTCTTATTGGATTTAACCATCCAACTGTAGTCGGTGTGACTCCCATTTGTGATTGAGCAGTGAGCTCTATGCTGTTGGCCTTTCTGCATGTGCAGACCCCTCTTTGTACACTTACTATCTGTAGTAGTATCATCTGATTGTGGGTAAGGTTTCCCACCGTGGTTTTTTCCCTTACAGGGTTTCCACATACAAATATTGGTGTCGTGTTGTGGATGACTTTGTGTTTATGTTTCATGCATTAATTCTTACCGGTATAGCAATTTACTGTTAACATTGTCTACTGGCATACTTAACTGATTTACCGGTATTAAGCATTAAGTTGGTTAATAAGTTTTTGGTTTGAATTTATTAGACAAATGATTCACCCCCCCCCCCCTCTCAGTTGTCTCCAGGACCTAACAGTCAGATGTCCTGTAGAAGTTTCTGGTAGTAGACTAGATAAGATATCTACTGTATTCTGAATTGTTTCAGCTTCCATTCTTTGCTCTCTAAGTCTCTTCTTGCATGCTCTAGATTGCATGACAATTGCAATCTTCATCATTCAGATGCACTCATATTATCAACAATTATAGGCCCTGATTTGCCTAATGAGTCATCATCATCTTCATCAGTCTGCTAAATGACTAATATTTTTGTCGGTTCAGAAGATGTTACCTTAACAATTGCTTACTCTTGTCCTTTCTCCATTTCCTGTTCAGAAATCTGTGTCAACATTTTCATTAGATTCCTTCTAAATGTTCTATGAAACTGGTGGGGATTGGGGTTTCTCAGGTTGTTCCATTGCTGGTGGAATATCCACTCTTGGTTGAGTAGCCAATTTCTCAACTGAAGTAACTTGTAAAATACTGGTTTCAGGTGGCTGCATATCTAGTACAATGATGTCTCCAGATAGATCAATTGTATCCTGAATATTATCAACAACTTGGATGATAGTGTCATCCTTCTTCTTGATAGGATAGACCACATCAGCTTGCACAATTTCTTCTTCATCCATTTCAGGTCGATCAACAGTATCTTGTTCATCCTTAGAAGAATGTATAAGATCTTCCGAGTGTTTGATACTATGAGCAATCCGATAAGTCTCAGTCTCAACAGTTTGCACTTTTCCATTAATCAGCTTCAATCTTCTCATTTTGTAAGCAAAATGAACTTTATACTTATCAACCAATTCATTTAACTCGTCCTTTTACAATTCAGGAAAATATTATACAAATACATCATCAATGATTCATTCTTCTTTCTTTATTTCTTCCTCCCATTTATTCAAAAGAATAGTATACAAGGAATTATAGTTATCCTTTTCAAGATCATGTGGTAATCTATTGTAATGACACAAATGATTGATTACATGTTGAATGATTTTCTCCTTTTCATCTTCAATGAAAGAATCAAAATGTTTTTTGACATTGTTAAATATGTTTCTCCCTAATGTCTTCATTGTCTTCTCAAAGGTAGTCTTAGGCTTGTAAGTTGAGATATCAAAAGGCACAGTTTCCTTCGACACTTCCTTCACTTGCTTTTCTACTCTACCGGTAGCTTTCATTTTCTTGGGTTCTTCTTAAGTGTCAATACCTTCAGATTCTGCTTGGAGAATTAGTTTCTGACCTCTTTTCTTAGATGCATTCTCCTTCTTTGCATAAAATTTAGGTGTCGGTTCCATTTTGGTTTGGACACTTCGTGTCACTCTTGTATTTTCATCACCGAAGGTGCTTGCTCAGCCTTCTTTTTCTTACCTTTATCACTTGTGGTAGGAACAATATTGGTTCCGGCTTGTGCAGTCTGATCTTCAACAACATTCAATTTTTCCTTCTTTTTATCCTTTGGAGATGCTAACAGGTTATTAGCATAACCAATTAGTAAGTCATAGTTGACCTCATAACTCATATCTTCCATTTCTTCTTCTCTAGGCCCAATCGCCTCCATTAAACAAAAATCAGTGGTAATTGTGAAAACAATATCCTTAGAAAAATGTTTTACCACATCCTCAGGCAATCTTACTCTCATGCTCATTTTCTTCTGAAACTCATTGAAGTATTTGTTCATTGCAGCAAAAAAGGTGTTCTTCACAACCTTGATACTGTTCTTAATCTGGGCAGATACAGGTAGATCCTTAGACCATTCAAGATCACCTATTCCCGGTAGGAAATTCTGGAAATTAAAGAATAAACTGATCAATAACTGTCCAAATTTAAACTTTAGACTGTTATCCTTCTTGATAGACTGAAGATTTAACATTAATTGGCTCCTTATGGCCTCACATAGGTCATAATTAGCATTTTTAGTTATCACCTTGTAAGCATTATACACCGCTGCTAATGGAACATTATTTAATCTGCTAGAATTAAATACCTAGTAGCCTATAACCATAGTTGCCAACTTTACCGTTGGGTCCCTGATGTTATTGATAGAAAAATAACGCTTATCAGATGTTGATTCGGTTAGAGTGTATACTGTCTCTTTTGAAATATGCCTCAGTGCAGGTACTTCACCGATTGAGTAAAAACCAGTTACAGCTTGAATAGATTCCTTGGTTATAGTATGAGTTCTTTCTAAATACATGTTTTCTCCATGAACTCGACTCAAAATAATTCGGATATGTTCTTCTTCAAAATCTTCAAGAAAGTAAGTTGTGTTATGAAAACCTTTTTCATAAACCCTAATATATTATGTTTGAATCTTTTCATTCTCATCGCAAAGGGATTTTAACTAAGAATATATTGACAATGATCCTAAATCCTCAATCTTGCAATCAATGTAGCTGGACAAATCTCCTTTCACTACAACACCACTAGGAACTTGTGATAAAGCATTATAAGACACAATTTGTTCTGCTTCAACAACTTTGATAGGTTCAGATGTAATCATTAATCTCTCTACTAGTTTAGAAGATGATGCCATTCCAGATAAACTAGATTTGAAGCAGGAATTTTTAAAGAAACCTTATTTCATGCATGTTGCCTCTTCAACTGGTTGAATGCTCAAGTGCACACCAGTTTAGTCTTCTCCAACCTTCAAATCTTCTTGATTACTCAAATCTCAATGCAGCTTCGACAAATATCAGCCAACAATCCTTTCTCAGCTCTATAAGTGCTCAAAAATTCTTTCTTGAATGTGTTAGGGTAAAAATAACAAAGTGAAAACTTGCTTTTATCCTTTTTAACTACTGCATTAAATGCTCGCCCATTAGGGTTACAAACCCTAATTACACCGCTTAATGATACATAGATGTAAAACCGGTTGATAACCGATTGACAAAAAGTTATCAAAATTTCATGCATTTAAATTCTCTTACCGCTCATTTATCTCAAGGGGTTCGGAGGTGGTTTTACCATTAAGTTCCCCTTAGCCATATTAAAAAGGCTTAATTCACCGGTGCAGGATTCTCCATATTTGGTGAAGGAATAGTTTCTTCTCCAGGTGAGTCACCACTCTTCTTCTTCCATATTCGATTCATTTCTTCTCTGGTTTCTTCAACATTAACTTTCTGCTTTCCTTTCTGATCTTTAGAAGGGTTGACCGGTTTTCTCTTTCTGGATCTACATAATTTTGCCAAGTGTCCCAGTTTGTGACAGTGATAGCAGGCCATACCAAATGATTTCTAAGGTCCTACATTATCTCTCTCGGTTCTTCTTCTGCAATTCATACCCACATGACCAAAGTTGTTACAGATTGTTGACCCGGTTGTCAAAATTTCTCATCCAGTTGCCATTTGGTCTTGAATGCATATGTGGTACAGGATTGTTTGCTCCATATCTGCATTCAACTGATCTATGTCCATACATTTTACATGTGAAGCAATGACCTTCAAATTTCTTGGACACATACCTAACATTAGTATTGTAGCTTGCATTTCTATTAGGGTTTGTCTCTACAAACATTTGCAGCGTGACCAGGTTTATGGCAAACAAAACAAACAGGTTTAAAGACATTCTTACCGATAGGCTTTTTGACCTTAGGAGCAGATTTATTCTTAAAAGTGTTGCTCTTGGTACCAGAGGATTCACCTTTTTCAGATGTGTGAAAACCAAGTCTGGAGGTATCACCATTCATCCTTTGTGATTGAATTTGTTCTTCCAACAAGATAGAACTTCTGTTGAACTTTTCCAATTTCTCATTTGCTTCAGTGAGTTGTCTGGTGAGATCTTCATTATGCTTTGACATGTTCTCTCTTAAAGATGATGCTAATTCAAGATCTAGCTGTAGGTTCTCTTTTTCTTCTCTTTTTGTATTCAAATGCTCATGCAAGGTAGCATTATCTCACTTGATTTTGGCAATCTCATGATCTGTTTCTTTGGTGAGATCTTCAACAGTTCTCCTAGCTTCCAATTCCTGACTCATGTGAATAGTAAGACCTTCTAGCTCTCTCCTCAAATTTAGCTTTTCATTGTTTAGTTTTTCAACTTCCTCAACTAAAGCATCAATATTGGCCTCATCTGAAGAACTATTATCAGATATTTCTAATAGTTGTTTAGTTAGCTCTCTTCTTTTCATTTGAGAAGCTTTAAGTTTGACCCTTAGGGTTTCAAGCTCATTCCTACTAGCCTCAAGCTCTCTAGCCATCTCAAAGTAGATCATATCCCCCATGATAGCTTTAGGATTTTGTTCCAAGCGATTAGGCTTTAAGGAAGTTAGGCTTTGATACCAATTGATGGACTTCTAAAGCATTGAGAGGGGGCGGTGAATTAGTGACACCAAAAATAGTACTACTTTAAACACTGACCGGTAGATAAACTTAACAAGTTTGTTAAACAATATGCATACAATCAAAAATGATATAACAGCATCCACAATAAGTAAAACATTCATCATAACACAAGTGTTTATACGTGGAAAACCCAAATAGGTAAAAACCACAGTGAGATGGGACTCACAAGTTAACTATCTGCAGTAATATATAACTGACCGGTTAGGGTCTACAAATGCTCTACTAGGAGCGAATCATGTTAAAGATCTCAAAGCTTATTTAAAAGCTATACCCTATAAAAGGTAGTACCCTGTAAGGAGTAATCTCGATGGAGGATTTCTAAATCCAAACTAATGGATCACCCGATTAGAGGATTTGAACAATGAATCTTGTTAGAGCTTACCCGGTTAGGGGATTTGACTGTTGCAGTAATTAGAAAACAACAGGTGATGTGATCTAGTAGTAGCACAAATTGCTTGTATAGCTCCTCTTCTGCGCACTTAACTCCTCTTTACCAACATACTTTGCGACTTGACACTTCTACCTTTACACATAGCATATCACTTTCGCTCATACAAAATAATTCATTGTGATGTCAATATATAGACATTTAAGATTTCATGTCGGCCTCTAGAAATCATAACACAATTACCTAGGTACAGTGAATCTGGTCAAGTGATCATAACTCATCACAAAAATATCACCAAAACTTGTCGGTAAGGATAACCCATCACGCCTTGTGATAACTCATCACATAATTAGTGAATACCGGTTGGAACAATCAATACCGGTTGGAGTTAAACATATAAACCGTTATCCTTGAAATCTCTGTTGGATCTTCATGTTGTTGTCGAGTAATGTATATCCACTGGTTGTCTCCATATATATATACTGGTTGTCACCAAGTACCGGTTAGAAATAAACCTCTAGTATACTGGTTGTAGTATAAACAACTTTGAAGTTACACTGGTAGACAATATGAATGTGTGTGTATGTGTTTCATCAATGACAACATATGATGAATTCATTACAATCGTCATCAACCCAACATCCCCTGTTGTCATCCATATTGTTGGTGGACGTGACTGTGCAAAAACTTCTCAATAATAAAGGGCATCCATCCAATTAGATATCACGACATATATACATAGGGCATCTCTAGCCCATCCTCAACCCATACCTTGCAGTCCATATACGGTCTCTAGATGACCATGTCTATATCATCCAGGGCCCTATGTCAGTGCTCTAGTTTGCCCATCTTACACTGGACAACTACACCTATATACCCATATGCATATGGTCGGCCAACTGGTATGTCTCTATCTGCAAGCGGTCACATCACCACTATATGCTCCCAAGCCCACACCTATAATATTGTAACTCCTGCCAATAGACTAGTGTATCCCATATACACAACCTGGTGGAGCTCCCTATATAGGTGGGGCAACATGCATGACCCCCACACAAACCTATGACCCTGTGTGACCATGTCCTCTGACACCAAACCCCATCCCACAACCAGTCCCTTCGACCTACGATCGAGACATAAGAAACCACCAATTAAACCTGTCAGTACTGATGGCAGAGGAGCATAATCTAGATCCAAAAACTTGTGCCATGGGATCTCATAACCACTAATGTGGTCATCCTGAAAAACACGTCGTAGAGCCTCTGTGCCACCCTCCTCAGTCTGCTCATAGGGTAGAAAGTCTCCTACCACGAGAATCCGCAGGATCCGGTAGCAAGTCTCCTACCACAGGAATCCATAGGATCCGATAGCAATCCTCAGGCATCACCGTCATCTCAAAACAAGGTGTTGATGTCATTGTGCCACCTCTCTGCCAGAGCTGTCAACAAACCTTGGTTAATGGTATACCGGGGCGTGTCCAAAATATGATAATCCACATCTCTCAATGATATCTCTATCTGCCTGTGTCAATCGCGAGATCAATCCCCATTGCTTCGGGAATCTCTCCTGAGACTACAGCACACCAAGTTTTGCTTGCAAATCATAACATACCCACCATCAGTTATCGATTCAATCAATTCTATCAATACAAATCAACTCAATAACTCAAATTGCAAATATCCTATCACGATCAATCAGAAACATATCAATGAATCATATCAAGAGCATCATATCAAGAATCAAATCAAAATCATATTGGAATTCATATCAGGAATCACATCAACATCATTTCTCGGTAATCATATAGATAAAATCAAAAACATATCAGTACATCATATCCATATCAGAAAGCGTTCTATCGATAACAACTCAAAACAACATATCAGAGAATTCCATATTAGAGCAACATATCAAGAAACTTGATCAAAAAATCCATATCCAAGCAACATATCAGTATCCTCTATCAGCACCACTTATCGACGAAACATATCAGAGCAATGTATCAGTGACCCATATTAGAGAAACAAAATAGTGAACCATATCAGTGTCCCATATCAGGGCTTCATATTGTGACTCATATCAAAACAACAACCCATATCGTGATCTATATCGTGACCCATATCAATGCACCATATCAGAGCAAAAAATTCGATACAAAGACCCATATCAGACAAAAACATATCCATCAGATCCATATCGACATCAAAATGAGCTACATACATCGATTGTAACCTATCTCAATCATTCCACATCAAAAATCGTCTCAGAAAGCACACTTTTCACAATTTTTCATCTCACGTGCTAAATCAGATATTCAATGCGCTAACCTACTCCACATCCGCTAAACCTCCTAGTGAATGCACTAGAACTTGCGGTAGATGCGCTAAAAGTGACCTATGTGCTAAAACATATATTGAATGCATTGTACTGTTTTACCTATGTGCTAATCTATTATATGCGCTAACTTGACCATTCAATGTGCTAGTATGTGTTGTGCATGCGCTAATATAAACCTATGTGATAGTCTATCATTATAATGCACTAACGTTTCAACCTAGGGTTTCAATGCGTTATTCTATGTTGCGTATGAATGATGCCTATGCGCTAAAACACGACAATCCAACCCTAAAACATGAAAAACGTGCCAAAAATTCACAAAAATCGTACAAAAAGATAGGGATTCGAGTCACTTACTGGTGGGCCATACGCGGCGGGTCTCTGGTATCGCCTGACGTGCTCAAAACGGTGAGTATGGTAGGGAATCAACATCATTGTCAGAGCTCCAAATGCACAAATCACAAGAAGACAAGTGTAAAATGAATTTTCTTTTTCACTTTTTACCTCTTTAAAAGGGTAATAAACAAGGTTAATAAGTGGGGCATGTATTTTTTCTTCTTTTCATTTATTAACCTTATCGACATCATTTTTTTTGAGAGATGAATCAAATTGTACATATCCAAAATTCAAACATCATCAACATTATCATCTCAAAACAAAATCAAACGGTCCAAAATTTGGATTTTTTTACAACTCTATCAAACACACCCTTGATTCATCTCCCGAGGGGGCATCATCAATATCATATCAAATCCGCATCTGGGGCATCATATCAAACATTTTGACAAGTGACACCATATCGATAAAAAAATTTGCAACATATCAAGCGATTTTCTTTGAATCAACATGTGCACACACATCACTTCAAAGAGGGGCAATATGTAGACATATAAATCTGACCACCTACTTAAATAAATATTTAATATTTATTTAATCCACATCCGTCTATTAATTAAATCATATTTAATTAATTTCTTCATTTTCATCTATTTGATTAAATGAATTATTCAATTTATTTAATTAAATTCATCTAACCCCTTTCTAGCCTTTATTTAAATAAATCATTTATTTAATTAAATCTCTTTCACCATGTTAATTAAATTTACATTTAATTTACATCCTTGCATATAAATAAATCAAATTTATTTATAATCCCCCCACTTGCATTTTTCTACAAATGCAAGTTGCATCTATTTTAGTTGAAATAAAACATTTTATTTTAATTAAAATCCTATTTCTCCCACTTGCCCCTTCCTACATTTCTCGCTTACCTTCTAATCATTCTTCTAGAATCTTTCTAATCCCACTTAGTTAGCCTTAATTCTTCCAATCATATCACATCCCTAAATTTGGGGAGGTCACTTCTCAAATTTGGAAGAAAGGCTTCTAAATGCATTAAAGACTTTATTTCTTCAACAAGTTAACTTGTTGAGTTCCCCAAATTTGTTAAGTCTCTTACAAATTTGTCCCCAAAGTCTCCCAAACCATTAATGGTTAACTCAACCTTACCACATGTTTAGAGACTTTCTCTCTAACTCAACCCTCATCTAACCCAGGGGTCTCATCAAGCACTCATTGATTTGACCCTAGTTATCCTATTAACCCTTGCACAAGAGTTTACCCTTTGGGTAAAAGCTTTATCCACTAGTTAATCCTAATTAACCCTAACCACACTCTCCTAGGGTGACCTTCATGTCTTCTCAGGCATTTAATGCCTCTTGCATCTCCTCTCAAGCCACCTCTTGTCGACAATTGTCACCATTTCATTGGCAAAAATTGTAAACATGGATTGAGTAACTTTCAATCCTAGCCATTGTTAAGATTATTGGATCTTAACCATCCATTGCCCTATTTCCTCTATAAGTAGAGCTCACTTTCTTCATTCTCCATATCCATGTTTTATGCATCTACATTATAGTCTAATTATATCAAGCATTTTAGCCTCTCTTTATTAGAATAACATTGTAGCGTTTATGAGCATTTCATATCATAAAATATCCATGTTAGTATATCATGTTAGGTTAGTTTGTTAATATCTTTATCATATCATTATCTTCATTCTAGCTTAATAACATAGTTTGAACATATCATATCATAGATCTTAGATTGCATTCATGCATATAGATCAAAATATCACTTGTTCTTGGAGTTGTCATTCCTAATTCAATAGCTCAATGATTTGAGAGAAAAACATTGGCTTTAGGGATCCTATGAGATAGAGAACAATGAGACACATCTTGGGAAGTTAACTAGTTCAAGTTAGTAAATCTTTATACTCAAAAGTTTCATTGGTATGTTGGTCCTTTGATCTCAATGTTAGTATTTTGATCACCACAGATTCCAACACACACCTCTTACAAGACATCATCCTAGCCCATGATGGTTGTCCCTTTGACCATCCTTCAACTTTGCACAAGAGTTTACCTCTTGGACAATAGCATGCTCCCTTGGATAATAGCATTATCCAATGATGCCATCCCTTGAGGTTATCCCTAATGCTTACTTAGCATCTAATGCTTGCTTAGCATCCTCTCAAGCCATCTCAAGGTGACATTTGTCAACTTGGGATTGGATTGAATTCTCCTCATGGATTGATGACTTTCCATCCTAGCCCTTGTTGAGATTGTTCGATCTCAACCATCCATTTCTCTAGTTTTCTTATAAATAGAGCCCCTTCCTTCACTCTTGGAGATCCATCATCTTGTGCATCAAACTTATAGTTATTTTGCAGGTTATCAAGGAGCTCAATTTGTCATCTTCAAGCACTTAGATCATCTTAGTTGCATGCTAGTTTAGATTTCATCATGTTGATAGTATCATATTAATCTCATTTTCATGCTAGCTTAATTCATAGCCATTGTATATCAATTTCATAGCAATCTTCATGTTAGTTTAATTAGCACACCTAAGCTTTCAATTTGGAATCAATCTTAGTCTCATATCTTGCATTTCATCTTTTCATATCATTTGATCATCTAACTAGGATCTTAGTTGCATTCATTTTGATCTTGGCATATTCTTCAATCTCATTCTTTAGGTTGACATCTAAAAGATAAAATGCTCTTCCAAATGAGAGCCGCCTTGAATCTTGAAGATCCTTGGAGATAGAGGAACATGAGATGTGCTTGGGGTTCTTGATTTTGAAGCTAACTTAGTTTAGTTTCTATTTTGATTTCTAATTCTAACATAATGTTTCATGGGTGTGTTTAATTTTGTTTGATTCTCTTTTGCAGATTTCACACTTTTCAGCACACAATCTTCATTAGCATTCTTCCACCAAGTAGTAGTGCCTTTATAATGCAAGAGAGGATACTTTGTAGCCAAGTGACCAATTGAAAATCAACAACAACAATTGAAATGGGGCCCTCGTAATCAAGCAATCGAGTGCTCTATGTAGGAAGTGGAATCATCAACCTTCAAGTAGTGACCAATAGAGTTGTCAATGGCCTTATAACAAGAAGCCTCAAATGTTGATGTTACAACAATGTTAGATTCTAGAAAATGCAATCGTCAACCTTAAAGAAGTGACCAATAGAGTTGTCAATAGCCTTATAACAAGAAACATCAAACATTGTTATTTCAACAATGTTTAATTTTAGATATAACAATGCAATCCCAATAAATGTACTCGTAAATTTGATCAAAAGACTTATTGCCTACCACACACTACAATTCGTTTCACTTTTTTTGTATTAAATATAGTTTAGTTAATATTATTAATTAATAAAAATTATTCTATTATTATATTTTAGTTAATATTAAATTATTATTATATTATAATATTACAAAATATTAAATTATTATTAAGATATTATTTTATTAATATGTTTTAATATCAATCTCCCATAATTAATAATATTAGATTGAAATAATTACAAAGTTAATTAATTGTAGTTGAGAGGTGGAAGAGAACATATAATTAGCTGATAATAATGTAAAATTTAATTATTATTATTTTTTTACTTTTCATGCATTTAGATGTCACAAACAAGTCAAATTGTTTTTCATGCATTGAAATGTCACAAACACGTCAAATTGTTTTTCATGCATTTAAGTGTCACAAACACATCAAATAAATGCTTCTAGCTTTGATTGACAGACATGTTTGCATCCATATGTGAGTATAATACACCTTCAACATAAACCTAGTGTTTACATCCATATGTGAGTATAATGCGCCTTCGACATAAAACTAGGATATTTTAGGGGGCATATAGTTTTCCATACATTTAAGTGACAAACGAGCATATTGCTTTTCATTCATTTAAGTGTCACAAACATGTCAAATTAAATGTTTCAAACGTGCATCCATGTGTGAGTATGATACATTAAAGTGCTACAAACACTCAAATTGCTTTCATATATTTAAATATCACAAACACATAAGATTTAATATTCAACAAGTCTGAAAAAATATGCCCCCTATAATATCTTAGTGTAAAAAATACTAAACATGACATAAAAATGAAAATTTCTCACCCAATAATACCTCTTATTCAGGCCGTGGGTCTACTGGCTTCCTCGTGTTCATCTCGAGCTCCCTAATCCAGGTGTTTTTAATTCTGATTTATTGTCTGTAGCGACTTAGGCTGGTGGTTAGTGTTCTCTATAATTTTGTTTAAACACAAAAATGTACAACAGTGCAGTTTCTGGATTTGATTGTGGAAGATTTTTGCATCAACATTTCGAATCACACTCCGTGAAATGTAACTCTTTAAACTGCTCGACTGGTTTTTGGTTTCTTCTGCCATGGGTTGGCATCAGATTGTGAAGCCCAGAGGATCTCTCTGGCTTCATTTTCAGACCTTTTACAATGTTTTAAAAAAAATGTATATATTTAATATAAAATACATCCGGAATAACCCCTTACTGATCCAAAAAAAAAAAAAAAATATTACCTCTTATCTCACGTTAATGAACAAAGAACCTTTTGAAATATTGTTTTAACTAAAACACTCCCACATTATTAAAAGACCATTAAAACTACCCCCAAATTTAAAAAAACACATCTATTTATAAGTTTACTCCATTGAAAACCATAAACTTTCTAGACCCGAAATCTAAATACTCACACCATCCAAAACCCCAAAGCTTCCAAACTTTTGCAGAGTTGAATTTTGGAAGTGCAAACCAAAATGTCGTTTTCCATGGAATCTTAGAAACCCTCCGGAGCAAAGCAATACGGAGTTACTTATGGACCTAATACCAGCCACAACCACAATCTAGGAGCAACTCAGTTGTGCAGAGTTGAATTTTTGTGAACTCTCACGGTATCATATTTCACCCTTACAATAGGTTACATACCCTACCCCTTGCTTTTAATCTTTCCCAGCCCTTGGAACATGCAAATATAAGATTGTTGTTTCTTATAAAAAAATTAGGCTTCAATTTTAGTTTTCTATGCTTTAAATCAACTTCTACTAAACTTAGTATTTTGTAACATCGTCAAACCTTAATGTATACCTTAATAGTAGTAAGTGTATATGAAAATGCTTAATTTACACAACTAATATCAGGATGTATCTTTATATTGTTTTAAGCAAGATGTATCATCATGCATATGGCGATGCCTCTTATTGGTCTATAATGAATAACAGTACCATGCTTCCAGTCTAAGAATATTGATTAGTAAAATGCTTCCAAGACAAATAATGTAGGAGCTTTTAAAGTACGCAACCCATCCACATCTATTATGATGATAAATATGCAAACAAGTCATTGTTTAAAACAAATATTAATTCCTTAACTACAAGAATTAGCGTCTTGCCAAGATAGGTTGATGATAAATATGCAAACAAGTCATTGTTTAAAACAAATATTAATTCCTTCACTACAAGAATTAGCGCCTTGCCAAGATAGGTTGATGATAATAAAATTATTACTAGAAAATTGCAACGTGCTCATTGTGCTTCCTCACTAGTCTCAAGCCAATTCATACTATAAGCACCGAGTGGAATTTTTCAATTATTAGTTTGGCTTAGAAGAATTATACTCTTGAATGTTAGGATTTTGAGTGTCATATTTTACGTAATAATGATATATACTTCTTTAGGTTTTGTATTATAATGGTTGCCACATCTCCCTTTGTCCATCTTTTGAAGACATTGCCAGAATCTATAAGCCATCCAAGAAATTTGGGGAGGCCAAGAAATAACAAACTCAAAATTGTGATTTACAAAAACTTTAACTTGTTCTTCTATAACCTCAAGAAAATAGAATTTTACATTTCAACCAGACTGCAGAACACAACACAACAGGACTGGACGTTAACCAATGTTTACCCAACCCTCTGTTGTCTTACCACAATCGTGGTGGACACGCTACAAAAATCCTTTCAACTTTTATACAATGGACACAATAAATGCGTAAATATTACATTCTGGGAGGCCAATGGTGCCTCCCAACAATTTCAAATACTGTGTATACATATCTAATACTAAAAAGAATGCTATGATTGGATCCGAATACATCCCGAACCTTTAGGTGGCAAAAGCAAGCTGCCGAGGAATCTTCCTTGTAAATGAATGCAGCACAATACAGCTGCATCTACACGGAAACAATATTATTGACATAAGCTTGCAGAAGCTGTAGAAACTTTCACAGGCAAGCAAACTGGGGCTCAGAAGAAGTTTTTCTTCTGTACAATTTTTTTTGAGGATCTGCCCTTGCAGACCACAATAAATAAAGCCTTCAAGGGGAAGCAACAATCAAAAACCAGATAATTACATAAGAATTATATCTCATATGGTAAACAAAAAATGAATCAATGAGTTTGGTGGGAATCGTTCTCCTCACAGCTATACCTGGCTGCTCTGAGACAAGAATAGGCTAAAAGTACAACTGACACCACAGGTGAACTGACAATTATGCCAATCGGGGAGCGAAAAAAATTCAAAAATTGAAACCTCCCAGACTATTCAGCATTTGTTAATAAAAACTGAAATGCTGAGTTATCAAGAAGCTGAGGAGGAGGATTGATATCTGATAAATCTGTCTCTCGCATTGACTTGGATATGTCCTCCACAGAAAATGGTATGCTGCAGTATGAAACAACAATTCTGTCAATTTTTTGCAATAGTTGCTGAAGAACCCCCCTACCAAATGCTAACTGTGAACACCCTCACAGAAAAAAAGTTTCGCAAACTGTTGCATATCCTGACAATGACATTAGTTTTCTCTAAAATCTTACCTTGAGTCATCATCCAACAAGAAAGAATTTCCTCGAGAGCTATTTGAATCTTCAGTCATCAATACTCTCATGTTTGCAATAACCTGTAAATATCCATCGCTATTGACAATTAGGACTAACGTGTTAATTCAAGCATGCAATTGTATCACAGGCAATTATATCCGCGTTACTTACATCTTGACTCAGACTGTGAGTGCCATACTTATCATCCCAGTACATGGTGCTGATTCTATATAGTTGTTGTATGCTCAAGACCTGAGAAGCAATTATTTAAAAAACAAGATAATGAGGAAAATAGTAAACAATCTAGACAATGAAGCAAGAGAAAAAAAAAATACAACCACTGACCGGACAAAGATCATGGGTAACTTCATCCAGAGATTTCTTTGGTTTCTGATGAATAACCTGAAGGGTAAAGCAAATTCAAGTATCAAATTAAAGTTGTTGGCACCAATGTGTCAATCCTTTTAGTAAAAGATTTATGTTAACAAGGATCTATCTATCTTTACGGAGATGAAAAATATGTAAATAGAATTTAACATAATAATGGAATGTATGCCTAGTAATGATCAACTATAAAAAAAATTAAAAAAATTATTTTAAATGATGCTAGAATTTATTATGGGAAAACAATATATTCCCAGAAACATTTATCACTTTGTTGCTTACCAAAAATCCCACTGCTTGTCTGATATGCATGAGTTTATCCCAAGCTGAACCAGCATACTGCAGTGTTACAAACTTTCAACATTCAGTAAGGTATGACAAGTCCAAAAATACAAAATAACATACAATAGACCAGGTCAGCCCACATTCAAAGGTTAAGTAAAATTGCAAGCAAACCTCTTCTGTTGCTTCACAGCACCAAAGCTCCAGATCAGCTAATCCTGCTTTAACATACTCTCCATTGCTGAATGAGCAACATTCACGACGTAGAAGAAGGCTGAACCAAACATAATGTGATCACTTGTTAAATATCAAAATATTACTAGTTAAAAATGTTCACTGCCTTACAACAATGTATAAGCTCAGAATTTAAAAACATTTCCTGTGCAGATATATTCTAACCTGTTGAAAAGTTGTACATTGATGAATGCAAATATTTGAATGAAGATTTTATTGACCAAAACCGATGACACCTGCAAGATAAACAAACCCTGAGCAACATGCCCAAATATTCTTGTTCCTACAGAAATTTTGCTATTTTCATAACAAACAAAGTTACTCAAGGACTGAAATGTACATAATTTGCACGCATTGTTTGGAGAAGACTGGTTAGGCCCTTGGTAATGCTTTGCCAGTGGTTGGGAACCTGTTGTGCATTTGCATTTGCCTGCAATCTAGATGCCTTTACCATACTTGCCCTTGATGTCCTTGGAGCCTGAATATGTAATACATGATCATTTTTATGTTCATACAAGACGAACATGAGCATTGAATTATAATTTGGTAAGAAATAGAAAACTGTTTAGTTAAAATGGAGTTGAAAGTACATGAAGTCTAACAATCATCTAGACCCAGCTAAACAGATGCAAGCTTTTTGTTGGTCGCAATATATGATACTACCAAGATATTTGCCAAATAGTGAGACAAATCCTGATAGTGAAATAAAAATGGGAAGAGAAACACAAACTTTGGACTAACTGACAGCTTCAAATTATAGTCGAGTCTGCTAACCAAGGTACAATCTTTATATGTTAAGCCCTATCTCTTATTTTATATCTAGATCTGATTTGATGGCTACCAAATCTTCTCTGACAGAAAATTTTCTATATACCTGTATACACAGGCCAAGCAAGGCAGATATGTCCTTCTTCAGATTATCACGAATAATCCCATATATCTTCTCCACATATGCTGTAAGTTGTTGCTTGAATAATAAAGCTGGATATTTTGCTTCCACTTGGCGCACAGCATCTAATCCACCAATGCCGAAAGGAAGGCCCATGGCTGATGGTGAGGATCGAAAACCCTGCAAGATGAATTTGTTTATGACTTATTGAGGCAACCATATATAAATCAATAGCATTAAATTGAATATACCCAATTTGCTCTAGCCTAATAAATTAACCTTTCTTAATTATTAAGCTAAAGTTATAACTTATTATCTTTGCTGAAAAATTAAAATGAAAGCTGTATTCTTCTTACTTGAGCCATTCTCCCAAGTAAAGTAGAAGATGATCTTCGCTTCTGCGGAGTTACTCCAGCTGCACCAGTTGCCTTCAATGTACGTTGTAAGAAGAAAAGCAAAGTTGATGTATTTGACAACCAATAGGCCAAAACATCGTTGTTTTCCTGATTCTGCAATAAAAATTAAAGACTTTATGTTAGATGTAGGCACATGTGCAAAAGAATGCATAAATATTAAAAAGGCAATAGAGCATGGAAAAATAATATAAAAAGTTCCATAAAAAAGATGAAAGTGCATTGTTATATACTTAATATTAAGTAAATATGGGTGGAAATTCAAAATAATTTTTCTTTAAGCAAAAGTTGATTTCTACTAACTCGTTAAATATTTCTAGTTGAGCTAGGAGATGATATTATTTTAATGTAATGCATTCTAAGTTAGAACTAAAACGAGATTTTACTGCTCCAACTAGTATAATAGATCATCACATACTAGAACATGGATCTCAAAAAGAACCAAGAAGAGAAGCAAGATTTTAGAGTTAAGTAAATGCTTTCTAGAAAAATGAACTTGTGAAACAAAAAAAAAGACAAGCCAGAAATAATCAACTCTGAGATTGAACTGTTCTCCAAAAAAAAAGGTTCTGGCTACTGAAATATACATAATATCTTGACAGATGACACATAAATAGAACTGAACCAATGAGCTTGCAAGTAAAAAAGACATGATCCAGTGATAATCAATGGCTTGAAGATTGTAAATTGCCAAATGGCAACATTAAAAACGACAATCCACAAATGTCAACCCAATCTCATTTTGTTTCTTTTATTTAGCTGTTGTATTTTGTGTTAAGTCATTTTCACAGCCCTAGTATCTTCTCAACCTAGTTCTTTATCGGAGGTTATCCAGTGAAACTCTCGTTAACAGAAAAATAATTATCTTAAAAACAAATAGCAAAAGCATTATATTCATAAAGATTTCTGATAACCTCAATTGCGGATCCAATCATCTGAATAATACGATCAAACACACTGGTTCTTTCAGCTTCAAATGATCGCCAATGAAAAAGTGTCTTGTAAATAATGCATGCTGCAACAGGCCTGCCTTGGCTGAATCCAATATCTTGGGAGACACACTTAATAAGTGTGTCTATGCTTTCCTGAATTGGAATAATAGAAGATATTAGATTTATAGAAATAACTACTTCAAATCCAATTCAATGTATGGTAGATGATTGCAATTGCAATGCAGTTAAAAGAGACTCAAGACTTTTTAGGGAATTGAACTGAGTACATGTATATCATTAAGTGGCCTTGGTGGCTTGGTCTCTATGTCGTTGAGAGGCCTTGGTGGCTTATTCTCAATTTCAGCAGGCTCCTTGATGACAGGTACCTCACTGGCAACAGTAAACTGCAAAAAATGTTGCTTAGTCTATTTGTAACTTGTAAGGATCAATATATGACAATGGTCATATAAAAAATGGAACAAAAAATCATTTGACTAAAAACAGATAGAAATGATACTCAAAAACTCACTTTTACAGTATCAGGTTCCTCAAGCTCATGATAGCCATTTTCAAGAGTCTGGCAGAAAAAAGAATAACTGAAATGTTCAGAAAACCAGGTACAATTGCATTCGACTTTTAAAAACAAGGATTCAAATCGAATAAAAGAAATATCCCAACTATATGTGATGATTAATTAAAGTTATAATCTACCTGAGTAACTGTAGTGATTATGCGTTCCGAAAAGGCCCTTATAGGTGACTTGACCATTGTTTGCTGACGAATAACTTTATCCTCAGATTCAGCATTTGAAAGTTTAGCTTCAAACCTATTTATGTTTTGTAAACTTCCAGTTAGCAAATTCATAAAATAAGAATATGAACTACATACAAAAAATGTGGTGCTTCAGTAACAAAGAGAGCATAGTGACATTAAAGAATATTTTAAACCTTTGTAATGTATTCTTGAGCTTCTCAATTTCTGACTCTGCCTCCTTGGCCTTTCTAAGCCGTTCTTCACTCAGCTTTTGGTACTCAACATATTTCTTCTCAACCTCTTCTGCTTTCTTTTCAGCTTCATCTGCTTTTTGCTCAAGTGAACTTATCAAAGCCTGCACAATGAAAAAAATCAATAAGTACAATGCTTCAAGAAATAAAACAGAATATTGTCCAACAGAAAGCTCAGATACTTCAACAAATTCTCTAAAAGTTCAGCTATTTGTTGCATCAAACGAACAGGGTTGCTTTTCAGCAACCTTCACTATTCGAAGGCATCATTTTTATGTCAAAACACCCACAGATGTGAATTTTCTACACTACGATTGAACATTTCAACCTAGATTATGAGTACAACTACAGCTATAATTTCATAGTTTCACAAAGAATAAGAATCACCTTTAGCTTTTCATTCTCACTGGTAAGACTCTCGAGCTTTGCAGTGTCTACAACAACAACTGGAGTCTCTATGACAGTCTTAGCCTGCTCCATAGCCTTTTTAGCTGCCTCTCTCTCCTTTTCTAACAATATATTGGTTTCTCTAACCTGTGCTTCCATCTCCTGTAGAGCAGATTGCAGTTTTGCAGTCTCTTGTGATTTTGATTCTTCCAAGTCAGCCTACAAGGAAAGAGATTTGAACATGATCAAACAGTAAACTCACAAAACAAAGCAATTCTGATGTGAGCATCTGAGTTAGGAAGTAAATATGACTCTTGTGCATCATAGGTTGTACAATTAGATACAACATACTTTAGTCCTAGATTTTAGTCACCACCTGAATCAACTCAAATGAGGCCTTAGAAAGGTTAAAAAGGGAACAACACAAAAATACAAAATGAATCTGAATGCTTGAAATTTCAAACTGAAAAGAATATTAGAACTTCATCAGCCACATGGATATTCTTTCTGAGAAACTTCTTTTGTTTTTGCATAAAATTTGGAAGAATCATTACCCTTATACGCTTCTCCAGCTGCAAGCGCCATGTAAGCTCCTCTACTTGTTTCTCCAACTTGGTTTTTGCCGCTTGCAGTGCACCAGTCTCTTTAGCAGCCTGCATAGGGAAGTTAAATTTGCTTACAAACAAAGATACAATTCAAATTCACATAAGATTACAAAATCCAACAACAATAAAATTAAAAGGAATTGGTACATATCTTAGATAAATTATAGGAAGGCCACTAAAGGATAACACCATAAACATCTAAAAATTCTAAACAGTTTTATTGATGTCTAAATAATATTATTTTTTGTTCTTATCCTTTGTTTCACCTGTCACAACGCATACATGTACTCATGAAAGGAAAGACTTGCGACTCACCATCTTAAGTTTTCTGAGCTCCTTTCTTCCAGCCCTTCCTCTCCAAGCACACTGGAATGTTATGGCTGCCGCCTTTAACTTCTTATAGTATGTGTGAGCTCTATATGCACGCCATTCAGTCTGGAGGCCAGCAAACATAAAAGGGACATTGTCAGTTTACATTTTTATGGCAATTTTTTTTTCAAAGGCTCTTCCATAAACTACATGCTAATGACTTACTTGAACTATTTCTTAATGTCAAATATATAGATCCATAAAAAACATCATTAGAGATCAAAATTTGAAAAATTACACTACAACAAGCTCAAGTGATAAAACACTCTTTACATCACCCATTTGTCAAAGAAAACAAAATGAATACCTGTATAATAATTGAAGCTTTGGTTTGAGACCTAAACCGAAATTCATTGCGAGCAGCCATTGCACGTAAACCTGCTTGAATGACAATGGCTGACAATCGCAACTGTGTGTAAGCCTTGTGAGCTTGATATCTGCGGACATATTTTTGTATTCGAATTGCAGCAGCCTCCCTTCTCATGTTTTTAAAGAGCTCACGAGCTTGGTTACCTGCGAACAGTAAAACGCTAAAATATGTTGAAAATGGAAATCTTTCTTGCTTTACAAAATAAAAATTTGTATAGCCTATAAATTTACATAGCATATAAAGTACTATAAACCACTGGCATTGAGAAACAAATTTTGCAAAAGCAGCAACAAAGAATTTAATATGGAGGAAAACTTTACCACCAGTAGACCTACATATTCATGTACAAAAATACCTCTCCATAAAGACTGCAAATGAATGGCTGCATTGCGCAAAGCAAGAAATTCTTTTCGAGCAAGATGCGACCGAAATTTCTGCTGGATAATTTTTGCTGATTTTCCCAATACCTCAGTTCTTCGAGCATCCAATTCTGCCATCTGCCCAGCCCTCAGAAAAATCTTTGTTTTCCCTATCTGCACAGTTCCAAAAGAAGTGTAGGTTAACAATTCTAGAAATCAGACATCATGAAAGGGTATCTCTTCGCTTTGGGGAGAAGTGCTATTAAAAACAACTTGTTCATTTACCCGATTTAATGGTAATCACAATACAGAGCAAGTTTTTGTTAAGTCATAAAATGTCATGGTCATACAGAAATCAAGATATAAAGGTAGAGTTAGTTTACTAGTTTTAGGTCCCTGCCAAGCAAGACATCAATTTGGTATTAGGAGACTCCCTTTGTGGAATCCACAAGAGGAATATTTTTTAATTTACCTCCTGTAATATTTCAGTGACATGCAATCCTAAACCTCTTTGGAATAACACCACTCACCTCATCTTTGGACCACACGTGTCTGCAACATCAGGCTCACTGAGGGATTGCTTTTCCATTTCACTTATCCAATAGCATAGAAATTTGTCATTTGAAATTGATAATAACTTATCAAGTCCAAATATCAAGAAGGTGAACCGTGTGGTAAAAGCCTAATGGTGTTGTTCAAAGGATATAACGTTAAGGTATCATGTTTAAAAAAGGCAAGCCATGCAAGGATTTCAAGTGTTTTAGAATAGCATGGAAACATAAAGTTGGAAGTGAATATTGAGATGGGATAGGTCAAGAAGATTGCATACATCAAGAAGTTGACATGAGTCATACAGAACAACAATGCCGGAAGAAGCCAAGTTGATTAAAAGAAAAAAATTGTTGGATCGATTCAGTGGAGAGATCAGCCGGTAGGATATTTTCAACTGGTGCCAAGCAGCATTTTCTGACAATGCATAACTTATTTTGGTAGGGATCTATTTGGTATCAGTTCTGGATTCTGGATTGTGCTACCATATGCAGCATACCCATTACGCTAATAACAAACAGAAGGGATAAAATTTTCTCTAATGATTAACTGGGTAAGTTGTAAACTTAGACGTGTACAAGGCATTTAAGAATTGCTGTCTGGTGGCATCTGCAGCATAAGCAGTATGCGAATTATAAGCGGAGGAAAAAAAGTTCTCTCAAATGAATCAATCATTAACTGAGTAGGGTGTTTGAATAATCTAATATATCGGCAGTTGTCAACTTAGAAGTGCAAGGGGCATCATGACTTGATATGAATGGAAATTTTGTTAAATTTTGTTATGAAGTGCAAGGAGATGTTAGCGGAAAAGTGTTAAATTAGATGAGTCACAATTATAATGTGATGTTTTACATTTAACCAAATGCTTTGACTTATGCAGACATACGATTGGACATACCTGATAGCCTTGGAGACCCACTTTCTCTAGTAAAATTTTATTTGCAGTCTTCTCATCATAGCTACAATATGTGATCAATAGGACTAAAAGTTAGAAACTGGCATTTCATTAACAATTATCTTAATTGAGAAATATCAAATTTCAAGAATGACCATTGCCAAGTTTTTCTAAGAAAGCAGTTTTGCAGAATATGAAAACATACTTCACATCCAAGGCTTCAGGGGCAAGAATACCAAAACGGTCAAGAAATTCATCAAATGTTCGCCTTGTAGGGTACCCCGCACAGCTGATTCTGATTGCCTCCATGACACCCTGAAATACAGTTGAAGCATAAAAATAATGAAAATTCTATGTTTAAGCATTCTATCTAAATGACTGAACCTGGAAATCTCAGGAGTCATTAAAAAAGGAAATATGCCTGCTTTCTAACTACCAGCAAACTCAGAGAATCAAATGCAGAAATATATGGTCAAAAAATGCTTACCCCACAACGTAGTTGTTGTAGAACATTGTGGTTCTCAAAAATGCCTGGCTTTAGAACACTGTTTGGTTTCACACATCGTATGTAGTGAGGTTCTGTTGAGCTTAGTGTCTCTAGGAGAGATTGCAGTTGTTGCTGCACAAAATTAAAATAAGTTAATATCTCAACACTTTCAAAGATTATTCATGACAACAAAATTCCAGGTGCATATCAGTATGCATCGCAAATTCCAAGAAGTAAAAACTTTAAGGGAAAAGAAATGATAGCAAGCAGAAGAAAACAAACTCAATAATTAAAAATCACAAAAATTCTAAAAGAAAAAAGCTTGCATTGTGCCACCAGTGACAAGCAAACATCCACCCTACCTTGAAACGTGTACAAATGGAGGAAAATTTTGATGATTTGGAAGATTCCTCAGGTAGAGCAGGAAAGAGACCCGCAACAAAGGAACATTTTGAAGAATTTAATAGACCCTGATGCTCTGCAACAACATAATCTTTGTTCTTGTCAAGGAACAAATCAGTCTGATACGTAACCTGTCAGATCCATAAGACAAAAGAGATGAGAATTACTGTGATACAAATGCTAGACTAGTGAAAATAAGGTATTATAAATATGAGTTGAAAGAAACAGTTTCTCACATCACCAGCATAGTGACAAATTGTGAAGTCGGTGCGGGAAAGTTTTGGTTTGCTGAACCGCTTATTGTTCTTGAAAGTTTGGTAAAGCTTTTGTGCAAAGGTCTCATGGGTTGATCTTGGAAACATGCTGCAAAGCGAAAGGAAAGATACATATTAGTAACAAAACTTTATTTACATGTCCCTGTCACAGAAAACTTCTAAGCATTGGCATCAATCTCTTTGTAACAGTAATTAAGCATTGACCTATCCTACTCATAAATCATCACATATCCACTTCTAAATTGCCATGAAAACAGAACATCTAAATCCAATGCTAGAATCCTCTATTTGCTGAAACAAAAAAGTACCTTCCTAAGATGATCTCCTACTATCAAGCAAAACATTTATATTATCCCAATTCTATTATATCCCTTTTTTTATTTGCCCTTAAATTTTATAAACAGAAAGCAGGTCTGTACATGTGACTGATCACAAAACTCCCTATTGTTTGAACTTTGAAGAATGTCTGATTTCATTAACACATAAATGTAAATATTAAGTTGATGATCCTCAATCCATGCCTTCATATTATCCCTATTTGAGAAGTAATTACGACCTAATCTTTGTTTTGTAGCTGAAGTCCAATATGAACTCTCATCTTTTTCAACTTCCATTGATGCCTGTGGGATCCATATTTTGTTGAACAACTGAGATATAACTTTACATTCATTATATCTTGTCCTCATAGCTAAAAAAAATGTCACTCCTATTTTCATCCCATTCATTGTGTCTTATTCACATAGTTAATGCCACTCTTATTTTGAAACAAGTATAAACAATAGCCCACTGACAGTTTTAACGGAAAAAAAAAAAAGTTCCCGGAAAAAGGGCACCATCATATGATGTTGAATGAGCATCTCCAAAATTTGTAGGGACAAAGGTTACATAAGCATACCAGGCTTCATCCAGAAGAGCAACAATTCCCCCCGGTTTCTGCATATACAATAATACATAATACATTAGTAAAAGTTTATATTCTCATAAATGCAAATTTTTGACAGAGCGCTACAAGTTCAATTGAGAAAGGGATCGTTCGTAAAATATTTACTGCGTAAGATACTCAATTCTATAGGAACAATTTTAGTATTTAAAGCTTTAAACAAGTGTTAACAAAAACTGTTTTAACTGTAAACAGGATGTTTATTGAGAGCCTTTATAATGGCATTGTATGTATGCTTAACCATGCATCCTTTATTTGCAACTACAATAAAATCAGCAAAGAAAATGGAAATCAAAAATACTTTTTCAATTAGATCCAAAACATCTTGATTGTCAACAAATTCAATGTAGCTCCAATCAATTTCTTCTCTTGTGTATTCATCTTGTTCCATCTTAAAGACGTGCTGCACAGCATATACAGAAATTCGTGGAAAAAGTAAACATTATAGGCAACAAAACAGTGTTAAAATAATTAAGCAAATATACCCTGAGAAAAATCAATAGGTACAAAAAATATATTTCTATCTAAAACACCAATAATTTAATAGATATGGAAATTTCTGACCTGATTGAAGTGCTGTTGCAGCTTCTCATTTGTAAGATTGATACAGAACTGTTCAAAACTGCAATGCAGAAGATAAGTAAGTTTTCCTTAGCTCACTTAAGAGCTCCATATAATACATACACATTTCATAATATCAAGGTTTAATATATAGCTCGCTAAATTGCAGATATTATAGCTACAAGGCATGATTTCGGTAAATGCAGAAAGAATCTTGCTGGCTACGACTAAAAATATACCTGTTATTCTTAAAACTTTCAAAACCGTAGATGTCAAGAACTCCAATTAGAGTCTTTGAGTTAGGGTCCTGGCCAATCGAATTATTTATTTTATTTACCAGCCTGCATCCAATACAAATGGCATTGTCTTAAGCCAAGCCCATAAAACAATATATATCCTTCAAAAATTGAGAAATATGCTTCTCTCCAATTGCATTCTTCTTTGAGATCTTGCTCTAAATAAAGCGGGACTCATAAATGATACATCATACCAGTCAAATAATCGTGAGTATACTGTTTTTGCCAATGCATCTCGGCTGGTAACTGCAGCAACTGGATCAAGAGATTTTGTAATGCTTTCATCTCGAGTCACAATGACACGTTTACATAGAGAGTCTTCTAGACCCTTAACATCACACCTAAGAGAATATATAATTATTCCACAACAAAAAATCAGTACTCTGAAAGGGCACTGTAGCAATATATTTAGAGCCAGTATAATATCCAGATCATCTTTTTAGAAAGGAACCATACATGAATAATTCAGCTGCCATCTTCAGATGAAACATAGCTTTCTCATCTTTTGGCTTAGAAGAATCGCTATCCTTCCCCTTAGTAAAATCCACATTACCTAAATGGAGAATAGCTGCCACAACTCGAAATATTGCATCCTGAAAACATTAAGAGATTCAGGAAAAACTGTAAACATAAAAATTGTGTTTATAAAAATGTAACCATTTTAATTTCTCATTCTACAAAATGTCATACTTGTTCTTCAGTACTGATTCCAACAACTTCCATTGCTCTTCGTGTTGCAAGGTACTCTTCAGCTTCATTAACACCATCAAGTTGATAACAGTTGGATTGGTTCAAATAATGAAACAAGCTTGGATGTCCGAGCTTATATTTTTCAATTTCCTGAAATAAGAAAAAAAGAAAATTTCAAAAGATGGTTCTGCTACTGTTAGCATTCTGCCATTTAAATTTTAAAATCAATCATAAAAAGATTCAGAAAACAAAATAGAAAATAGACAATGAACCTATTACAATGATCAATTATAGTCACAATTACCAAAGCAGATGCTGCATACCTCTGGGGGTGCAGCACAGAGAAGATAGAAACAATGATAATTTCTCTCAGGATCTGAAATTTGGCAAACACGAGACCTTTCTAGCAGGTATGTTCTAACAGCAGCTCCTGATATTCTTCCATTTTTGTCAAATTGTAGCTCAACAAATTTACCAAAACGACTGCATGAAATATGCACCTTAGTCAGAAGAAATTGTACTCTTCATATCAAAGAGCTAAGCCAAATCTCATATATTAACAACTCAAGCTCTAGAAACTCCTTGTATTCAATTTCCTTCCATTATGCATGCAGTGGAGAATCTTAAAAAGGGAATTAACCTGGAATTGTTATTCCTAACAGTTTTTGCATTTCCAAAAGCTTCCAGAACAGGATTTGACTGCAAATCAGGAAATAAAAAGAAAATCAGATAATGATCACATAAGAACAACAATGAAGACGAGGTATTATAAGATTGAGATCACAACATTTCTTAATTGCTGTAGAAACATCACAGTGACTCTTTGCACTCCATTCATAAATCAAAATGCTTATCATTTCTTACTTCTAACACTTGCTGCTCCACTGATCTCCCCTCAGTTGCTGCTCGGCCTCCCATATAAGCAAGATAACGCATAAGCATTTTGGTGGATTCTGTTTTACCTGCCCCACTTTCCCCACTAACTAGAATGGACTGACTTATCCCCTCATTGATCATCACCCTGTCTCCATAAAAAGTTCAAATTGATGTATCAAACAGAGTCTCTTTGCTACAAAACAAAGCTTCAATCAGAAAAATGGAGAGGCATACCTGTATGCAGCATCTGCCACAGCAAACACATGAGGACTTAACTCTCCAAATGTTGCCCCTTTGTATTGTTCCATCATTTGACTGTCATACAAGTGAGGAAATCTTCTAAAAGGATTGATGGCAATTAATATACTTCCAGTGTAGGTCTGTCAGATACCACATAATGCCATCATAGAAATGTTGCTTTTAGTAACACTGTTCTGCAGTTTATTCAAAAGCATATATATCGAACTTAACTAAGAGAAAAACTTAGAACCATGTCATAAATGAAGATCAAACAGATGAAGAGCTATCTAAATATAACTGAATAATAAATAAGGTAATTCAAATAAAACCCTGAGAACTCACATAAATTTCATTTAATTCATATCTAGATGCCAAATTTTGTAGAACTCCTGGCTCATGCAAATAAGCAAGTTTTGTCATATCATCCACTCCACCTGGCAATGCTTCAGAATCCTTTGGGTATACATTTGACAAGTTTACAGTCACCTGCACACAAGCAGAAGCTTCTTATTTGGAGCTCCAAAACATGAAGCCTGGGGATATGATTACCAACCATATTTCCCAGCAATTTAACTCTGACAGTAATAATAACTTTGCAGACATAACATCATTCCCTAAGCTTGAGTTTATATACCATAGCTTCTCTGAAAAGAACTATAACTATTGACTTAATAGTTACTACATACAATCCAGAAAGAAAAGTTATAAAAAAAAGAAAGCCAAAGAGATTGTCATTAAAAACAGTACTGTTCACTCACCAACTTTCCATCAACCATCCGAACTTTAACCTGCTGACCATTGATCTCCAGAACTTCTCCATCAATCCAGGCCACTTTAGGATCTTCCACCCATACTTGAGAACCTACAAGAATGTTTACAGGAGCCGCCTGTATTCGGCCAAAGTGTAAGATAGTTAGGACCACATCATTAAGCCCATGCGAAAAATTCCAAAACTACTCTTGAACAGCATGACTAAATGTATCCATGAGTGTGAACACACAATTTTCTGCATTGAGAGCAGGATAACATTGCTGGCCAAACGCTGAATTAGAAAAGGATGGAGAGTGTTTATCTGTAAGATTTGCTGGCATAACCTTACATGAGTGTGATCACGCAATTTTCTACATTGAGATAATAGTTGATGTTGCTAAAAAGTCGTATATATATTAGATGCCAGAAATATAAACTCCAGTCCAACAAACATTATTATCTTGAGGCCGTTATGTAGGTATACTTTTCACTTAATAGAATTTAGAAATGTTCCTTTCTCAAGTACGAAGACAGCATAAATATTTTTGAAATTTTCATAGGAAAACTCTTGAGATACTATATATTGAAGATAATCAAAACATGATAATTTTAGTTGTCAGCAGAAAAACTTAAGCAACTAGAGTGTTGCAAGCAATTTGATGACCAAACAAAGAAAATTTGGGTGTGTCAAGTGAGCTCAACCTCTGCAAGGCAAGAGAAGCAACAGCCACTGATCTTCTCATACAGATAAGATCCTTTGGGTGAAGGATTTGAGAAGACAAAAGGTTAGGATTATACATAACAGGCTGTAATGAGGAACCACCTGGACTGGAAAGGATAGGTTTGTACAAAATAGGCTGTGGGAAAAAACCAGCTACCATAAAGAATTGGATTCCTTTACAAGCCAAATAGTTGTCAGGACATTTCTACCCAACATTGTGTTTCATCTCCCTTTGGTCAGGAAATCACACCTAAGCTGGATGGCCCCTACCAGCACTAATATTCTTCCAACTTATCGGATCTGCATGCACAACCATTCCTTCATACAAGTATATCAGCCACAACAGACAGAAAAGAAATGGCCAGGGAAGGAAAGAAAGAGTTTTGGAATGAAAACCGAAGCTTCGTCTTCTCCCTTCCTCTTGAAATAGTAGGACCCTTCCTTATGCTGCCCACCTACTTCGACATAATTTATAAGCGCATTTCTTTGATTCCCTCCCACCTGGGCTGTGCTACACTCAACCTTTCGGCAGGTCAATAAATATAATAATTATGGGTGAGTTTGTGAAAATGGACCTGGATCACAAAGTATTGACAGTGTGACGACCTCTATTGGAACCGATTTATACACCTTAGATTATAGTATAAAAAACAGATTTACTACCTCAACCAAAATATTGAAGTAGAACTATATTAGCATTTGCCAGTCATTAATAGGTAGACAACATGACCTGTATGATCCTATGTCAGTCCTTCACATCTCTGAATAAATTTAGAATTGACACTATAGGAGTAATGAGATTTCTGGCACACAATTAAATCTTTGGCTACTCTGAAGAATAGAAAGGGTCTATAGGTTCAAAAAATAAAATATCATTATATATACAGGATTTTTTCTACTGAAATTTGACTCTCACTTCTCCCAAATAGCTTTTCAAAACAAAGTTTGGTATCGAAAACTGTTAAACCTTAGAAATATAATTGGATCGGCTGTTGTTTGGCTTCACCAAATATTGTGAATATCTCTGTGGTGCTCGATCATGAATTGATGAAATGAAATTCTCAAGTTTCAATGTGTACCAGTAAAATTCAAGTGAAATTTTAAATTGTACAACTACGTACAATATAATATTAATTATCTCTATCCTAGAGGAACTTCATCTTTCAAGTGAACACCCAAACAAGTAGTGTTAACACCATGGTAGTTATGCAGACATGAATTTTGGAATTTCAAAAAGTGTTTTGGATCAGATTATAGAAGTGATTTAAGGTACAATCTTCCAGACCACTGAATCCAATCTTTTACCTGAAAGTGGGTCCTGTAGTAGGACACAAAAGTCGGACCTTAAATCACCTACATAGTTTAATCTGCAAAAATGTTGCCAATTGATGCACTATGAAAAAGATGCTCTCAAGTCCAAAACCCTTGAGATTATACCATTTGTTGAGCTAAAGAGATTCCTCCTGTGACTAGGAGCAATTCCAACATTATTGGAATTTACAACCAGTGCAAATCTTCTACCTGACCATATCTTGTAGTTGAGCATTGAGCTTTAACATTCTAACAAGAATGGGTTAGCATTTTGCCATAGCTCTGTTCTTTCTCATTCTCCAATACCTTGATGAGATAAATAAATAGCTGTTTGTTAAAAGCTAGACCAAATATGGAAGGGCACACAATTTATGTCCAAAGCACGATGCTTAAACATTACATGAGAATCAAACATAAACTGCCTCCAAATTTCGGCATACGTTTTCTACAGTCCATAGTATAATTAATATTGCTTATGGATTTGCTGTGTATATTTTTTCTATACACAGCCAATCCAGAAGCAATCTTAATTACCTCCGATTTCTCAATTTCAAAACCAGGCGCCACTCCTAATATTTTTACATGCACAATGTGCATGCTATTCTTGATTCAATATTTCAACAAAATCAAACTTTTGCCAACAACGGCTAAAGATGTATGTGAGACAGGAATCGCCTGGAACCAGTACAAAAATCTTAGGTAAGCAATTGCGATTTTCGCATTGCAAAATTTTCATTTATCACAATCTTATCCTAATGATGGATCGGGTAGGATGATTCAAAAGAAAAAACATCCATCTGTTAAACCATACATGTGCATAACAGGTGTTGCCAAAAGCTATTTAAGTGATCACTATGGTCTGTCGAAGCCTCACAACATTGGTTTTCATATATAATTGATTTTGAATACCATGCAATGGAATCAACTGTATGTGGTACATAATAATCCAAGTGAACACTTTGTTCCAGCTAAAGTAAACACAAAAAAAAAGAATTCAATCCCTTTGAAGCGAAGTCATTCCTTTAACGCTTGATTCCAAAACAAATAAAGAATTCAATGTCTGGGCAGCAAGGATGGTAGACAAAACATTTCTTCACAAATTAATTAAGAAATAAACTTTTTTTTTTTAAGGAAAAAACACAGCTCGCCTTGAGCCATAAAACAACGATCCCCAACACAAAATAGACCATCTGACAATCCCAGTAAATTGAGGATTTCGAAGACGTTCTTCAAAACTCAGATCTCTTAAGTTTCCAAACGTAATCATTTTTTCACGTTTCGCAATATGCTGTAAAGAGACTTCTGTGATGCTACATTATAATATTTCAAAAAAATGCCATAAGAATCCGTCAAATGTTGCATTTCTGCAAAATTTAGAAGAAAAAGAATTCGATACCATTAAAGGAAACAAAGTAAATAATGCATTTCAAACACAATGTTTTTTAATAATCCAAAATGCAGCGGCTAAAGTTTATTGAGTTTTCTTAGATAATCAATTTTGATAACAAGGCTTCCATGGTTCATATTTACTTGGAATTTTTGAAAATATTCGATAGATAATGTGTTTCAGCTAAATTTTGGGGAACGCGAACTTCATGTCTTTCCAATAAGACAAAGCAAAAAAATTAAATTTAAAGGACAAATTAACGAAGAAAACACAAAGATGTAAACAGAAAACTTTACATACCATTGCAGGAGGCTGTGTTGATCCAATGACCTAACCAGATACTGCCAATCAAATTTATCCCAAATTCTTTCAAATTAAACCTAAATTTTGCCTTCAATTTTATCTCCAATTCCTTCAAATTTATGCAAAATTCCTCAAAGTTTACACGTCAAGCCCTCGCATTACAAATGTTTTTATATGTCCCTTTAGATTAAAGCTCCGATCGCCCTGCGGAGATATACAGATATAAACTTTCTTCCCCGCACGGCCAAAAGAGGGTACGTTCAGCAGCTGACAGGGCCCTGCGTGATAATTTTGTGGATTAAGCCCCCCGTTCTATGCAGAGGGAGCTGAAAAAAAATGCCGAGAGCCGAATAAAAATAATGGCTATAGATCTATTGGCAGGAAAAAGAAAAAGATTTCTTGCTTTCTGTAACTAAAGTTCCTGCAACTTTTTCCAAATCGAGCAGGCCAGTCTGGCAAACGAACGAATGCCGTCCGATCGAAGTTGCCGTCGGAGCGCTGCACAATAAATATGCGAAGGAAGAAATTTCATATAAGCTTCTGGTGTGGTGTGATGTTGCCTTAGCCTAGAATAACACTCTTGTGGTTGGACGGAATCCGACGGCGAGGATGCGAGTGCAAAAGGACGGTGGAATCTGGACCGTCTATGGGATAAAGCTAGCTCCGGTTTATGCATGCGCAAACGACGGAGCTTTCGGCGCAGGGTTTGTCGTTAATGTTCGCGCGATTTGAGGTCATCCTGACGGGGATGAAGATACGCGTGACCGTTCGATTCGCTTGGTTTGTCTGAATGTTAAGGACTTTCGGCTGTTCGATTGATCATGTATAATAATAGATCCAGGATTGACACGTGGACTTTGGATGACGTGGACCGTTGGATGAAGAGAAAGAAAACAATCTTTCAGATGCAGCGCTGTTGGGAGGGAAACGAGCATAGTGCGCGACAGAAGAAACGATAACGCGTACCGTCATTTCAGAGATCCGACGATCTGTAATTTACAAGTTATGTAGATGCAATTATGACCCTACGATTGGCCAAAACCGCGAGAAATTTATTCACAGAGAAGAAATGCATGGGACGAGATCTCGCATCTTAGCCGTCGGATTAGACTAAAGTGTGAGGTGTTTAACCGCTTGCGCGTTCACGCGGCTTTTGAACTAGCCCGGGGCTTACGCAAACATTATAATTATGGCAAACCGGCTTTCCACGTGCACGGAGCGATCGGACAGCTAGCATTTGCTGCAGTGTAAAAATGACGCGATCACAACCGTCCGATCCCCAAAAAATAGGTAATCTTCTCCGACCTTTAATGGCGTTATGTGTGCCCATGATAAGACACGTTGAGAGGGATTTTGTTGGCTTGTGGCTTTGTAAGGGAAAAAATATATAAAATACAATAAAATAATAAAATATAATAGAATAATACAAAATAAAAATATACCTAAATATGTTGATTCTACTTGTGTCGTGAGATTTTCTAAGGTAAGGAGAACATTTCAAATATGACTATGTCGTAGATGGTGAACGGGGGAAGAGACAATTTTTTTTCCTAGTTTTGTATGAAGAGTTTGCCCTAACACTTTGGAAACATCTTGTAGGGTTTGTCTCTTTTGGTTGGGGGAAATTATGTCATGGAATAGCCACATGGGTGAAAGTTGTTTCTTGTCTTTTTTTTAATGTTTGAAAGCTCTTTGAAGTTAACTTGATTGAAAATGATTAAACCAAGACTATTATTGACTAAGTTGATAAGAAATAATTAGTTTATAGTGATATTTATTAAAAATATTAAGAATTTTAAATCTACATTTTTAATTGTTTATGTTATTTGAAGGATTAATTCATTGTTTTGTATTTTTTACATCTATCTCTTTCTTTGTTACTTAGAAATTTGTTGTGAGTAAAATTAGAACAAGGAACACTTCATGAATTTATTTTGTTTTGTGTTTCCTTCAAGACATGCATAGTGAATAGACTAGTCATCTTTATGCACTCTTGATATGGATGGGCTACCATAATATTCTCCAAAACTTATTTGAGGTTCACACAATAATTTTTCATTAACTTTCCTTAAAAAAATACAATTTCCTTTATAGACAAGCTAAAATACTTCATAGAGACCATCAAATTCAAACTTTCAACTAGTAAAGAATCAAACCTTACTTCCATGTTTATCTCCATGTCAAAGTAAAGAGTAGATAAAATAAATGAAAAAATTGTGATTTTTACTCCTTTAGCTTATGAATTGTTACAATATTTGGCTAGTTGTGTTATACAACTTGAAAGCTATGTAGTATTTTACTATTTCTATTGTCATAATTTTAACCAATTGAAAAAATCCATGAGATTCCTTGGATGACACAATTCACCAATTGGAATGTTAGGCATGACATATAAGTTACATTATAAGAACATGATAAAAGGAGATACAAATAGACATCTAAGAGAATTTATGGCTAAGCAAGACCTATATGTAAGTTGGAATGGTTCTAGAAAGAGAGGAATCATGACTTACACTCAGTCCTTGGATGTCAGCAAGCATGTATTCCATCTTGGAGTTTATTCACCTAGATATCGAGTGTTGGTGTTGGTAAAATTGAGAAAGAAACAATTATGTAGGGAGATGCTACCAAATAGATGTTAGAACTCCTTCAAAATTTAAGCATAAAGCATTCAATTTGCATGTAAAAGGGCCACTATGTTTGTAATCTTGTAACTCAATTGATAAAGTGTTGGCACATATTTGAAGATTGGATTTTTAAACCTAAAGGGGTCTTGCGATAAATTTGTGAGCTATATTTGTATAGTATCTTTTGTTTTGTGTTGATTGTTAATCTTCCTTGAGATTTACTATTATTTAAATATTTTACATTTAAGTTTTCATTAATTATGAAGTTTATTCTAGTTAACAATTTTTGGCATTCGATATCTATATTTGAGTATTGAGTGCTCCAAATTCCTACATTTGGTATCAAATCTTAGTTAAGCTTGATTTGTGAAAGAAGAGGCAATCTCTTTAGGAAATAGAATTTATTTTTAGTGCAAGTTATGTAAAAAAATCTACAAGTAATGGTAAATCAAAATCATGGCTTGGAGAATAGAACAAAGAAATTTAATGGGAAAATTTTTGAGATATGAAAACTCAAAATAGAGGAAATTTGGTTGATTTAGATATTTGGCATATACTTTCTAAGAAGACGACGTCTAGTTTGTCTACTAAGTACTATGCAAAATTTGATAAGAAGAGTAGGAGTCTATTTCAACTTTTTTCTAGCATATTCAATTTTGTTAGATATTTTAGATGAATACGAGAGTTTAGTACTAAACAAAGTCTCTAGTTAAATAAAATTTTATTTGGAAGAAGTTATACTCTCTAATAACGGGATATGGTGATTATGTAACTAAACATAATATTTTAATAAAACTTGTTTGAATATGTCAATGAAGATCCATGTTTGAATCCCCAAAGTGACATCTTAAGTTAATATTCCAAGTAGTGGCTCTTGGAATTCCATTATGATGTATTAGTTGAATAAAATTGTTTAACTTGTTCTAAGTTGAATATGTTAAAGGGACAACATCTCGTTTGTGATCTCCACTGTCGGCCAGTCTAAGTAATTTGTCCTTACTGATTAAAAACTAAACTTGTTTGAATGCACACCACATTCTAAAAAATGTATTCCATCAAAAATTAAATAATAATACCTTCTATATCAATTATGTAAGACAGAATTTAACAATAAAACATTTAAAAATACATCTCATACAAAAACTTTTAGAACAACACTCTCCCACCAAATATTGAAATTAACAATTATTAACATATATTTATAAATCATATTTATTAATATCAACTACATATAGTGTGATGCACTGGAAAGCTCTATACGACTAACATGCACCGTTCAAACAATATATTGGCCTATTAAAAATATAATCTCTTAATTATTAAAATATAAATCATATTTTACAAATAGTTATTTTAAGCAATCCATCTTTAAGTTGAAGTTACAAAATTGAAATCTATAAAATAAAAGATATTAAATTCATTAAAATAGTACCATTATGGAAGCGACGGACAGTTCAAGAAAAAGCAAAATTCAACGTCTGAATGAAATTCAAACAGACCATCATCATGATGTTGGAAGGAAAATATTTAAATATCTAATCATCGAATAAATTATTAAGGAGAATGACTAAAAAAGTGGGAATCATTTTGAAAAAAAGTAGATAATGATTAAAAGAAGGATAAGCTTAAAATATCTGATTCTCTAAATTAGAGGGAAAAAGTTTGAATTCAGTATTCCAAATCATTAGTCTATAAAAGCTCCCAATGACAAGTTCTATGGGGGCAAATTCAACTAACTTAGCGTATGTATATAAAATTTAATTTTAAAAGGTTTATTTAAATTTAAATATGGGACCTTAGCTTTGTCTTTATTGGTTGAACAAACTTAATTTTTACTATGTCTCATTTGCACAGCAGAAAACGTGGAGATTAAGATACTTTGAAACGTTAAGCAATCACAGATGGTAGTTAAGTGGAAATTCTCCAACGGCATGAATGAGACATTGAGATAATTTAATAATAATAATTTGGGTTCCTCTAATTAAAATAGAGATGCTAATGTGTGTTTTTTTTTACTTTTATTTATTAAATATGTTCGTTCATTATGAAATATAATTTAGATTGAGTTTAGTGGGATATTGTAAAGAAGAGAAAAGGAGATGAGAAGCGATGAAGAAGGTCCAAAGGATTATATTACTAAATTGAAATTAAGATTTAGGGTTTTGATAGAATCTTTGTAAAAATTGTTCAATCGTGTGTGTTTGTGTTTATTTTTTAGTTGTATTTGGTTTCATGTGTTGGCGTCTTCTTTGACATATTGATATCTAATGTAACTTGCTAGTGTATTTTATTCATGTATTTGTGTCCTCTGTGTTTTTAGATGTAATCAATGACCTCTTTTCGTTATCTAAACCATGCACGTATAAAATGCATAAGCCGAGTTGTGGAGGCACATTAAGGGACACACCTTAATCAAATCTTCGAGTTGATTCAACAAAAGCAATATAACTAAATTTTTTTTACTTAACCTTGGGTACAATTATAGGTAGTTTGTAACTATGGAGGTAAGTGGTATGTGCAACAATGGAGGAAACCCTATGAAATTAAAAGTGGGTTTGTAGTTTCTAGCAAACCTTGTGTTTGCTACTTATCTATTTGTAATCAGATTTGTCTAATGTAATTTGATTTTCTTCATCCAATAAAGAAAGGTGAGTTTGAACATGTATGAATAGTTTGGAACTAATTCAATTGTTGGAGGTGACTTATTCATAATGTCCTTGCTTAGGTTAAAGTAGCTTGCATTAAAATATTTAGGTTTTCTTAGAAGGTTATATATATATATATATATATATATATATATATATATATATATATATATATATAAAGCAATAACCAACCCCTCATAACCCTTGTCAAAGTTTATGGACTAATGGATACTAATTCGGAATTTCCAAGAACAACATCACAATTAGTTACTACTTTGACTACATCAAGCTCCAAATCCTTAAGCATAAAAAAGATCTCATTTGCTCCAGGCAACTTTTAAAAAAAATTAAATTTAGATTATAGCTACAATGTATGCTAGTGTATGACTTGTACTTTTGGTGTCCTAAGTTTGGCTATCCTTTGTATGTACAACAAGGGTGTGATTGGAGACTGGGACAATTTTATGTTGCACAAATAGTTTTAGTTGTTGTATGGTTGAAAACTTTCTTCTATGTATGGTTGTTATGGCTGATTTTCTTTTAACTCGACAGTCTTTGTGCTACCCATCTTCTTTGTAAAAAAAATTGCATTAAGAATAAACAAATAAATTAGGGCTCAAATTTATGCTCAATCATAAAATCTAGATTTTCCTCTTTCATTCCCATAATAACTCTAACAAAATGTGCAATTGGTTAAATAACATCAAGACCTAACCTAACTTCTTGACAAATTTAAGTAACCTAGATAAAAAAAGATAGATTTGCATTCATTAATACAAGTTTACATTGACTTACAACTCACATGACCATTATGAGGTTGCTCTTACATCCATAAAAAAGAAGAAACATATTACAAACACTACTTCAACAACTTTTGTGGATTGAGTAGGATCTCATAAGCATTTGAATGTTTTGCACTTTGATTTAGTTTCTTCCTAAAACCACCACCAGAGGCATTTTTGGAGTAACCACTTATATTGCAACAATTACAAGTGAATTACACCATCTTGATGATATTGATGACAATCACCATTGCAACTCAACCATTATCTCTAGGTGAGAATTGTCTCTTTGCCTAATAAGGTTTTACTAGTGCTATCTATTATAAAATTCTCTTAATATTTCTATTGAATAAAGTATAGATTATTTACATTATTGTAAAAGATCGATAACTACCTATTTCTAGTTCAGTATTATTAAAATTAATTTGATTATTAAAAAATGTTTTTTTATTTTTATTTTTAATTCTATATACAATTTAATTATAATTATAATATTGTTATCCAACATTAAAATTAAATACTCACTTTAATATTTAGTAATTGATAGCAAGAAGAATGAGATACATGTTAGTTTTTTGTTTTAATTATGTATATTTTTAATCAATGTTCCAATCACATTCAATGATTCATCATCAAAAAGAGGAAAATGGATCAATCCAAAATTTATTATCATTCTTCTCCATCCTCAATCCTTTCCTCAACATCCTTTGTAACTCATTTTGGCTCACTAACTATCTCCCCCCTTCTTTATATTAGTTTGTCTTGGTTTGCTACTAACCATTTTTCACCACCTTAGCTTTCTATCATTTTGATGATGGATTATAGATCGATTGGAAAAGTTCATGCAAGATAAATTTTACATAGTCGAATCCAAAAACTACACGTGTTATGAATTATAAAAATATGATGACTCCAGTATTTCTATTGAATAAAGTATCGATTATTTACATTATTGTAAAAGATCAATAACTACACATTTTCAGTATACTGTTTTTTTTATCAGCAATTTGAGTATATTTTATTAATATATATAAAGTCAAATACATATATAACTACAAAATTCAGGGATTAACCCCTATATATAGTATTTGAGCCAAGACTACCTCTCTTACATAATACTATCACTATTTCATAAAGTGCCTCTGCACAGACTAAGCAATACATACACAAAACAAAATGTGTCTTCTCTCTCCACCCCTACTCTAGTCAGAATCCAACGAAAAACATAAATTAATCCTTTAACCATACATGATAATCAGAAACATACAAAGAAACTACATTTTCTTCATAAATTTACCCAGCCCATTAACCCAATAATCTTTTGGCTCAAACTTCATTCCCTTCTTTTCCCCATCCCTTGCCATCATCTACTCCACTTCCTTTTTCTCGAATAAAATCCTTTAGCAACTCCTACCCCACATGTGCCGCCTCCTTATAAGTGGCTTGACTTGCACCATCATTCCACAGAATGAAGGTCCGAACTCCAAATCTTCTCCTTCTGGTTGAATGCCTTCTCCAAACTAGTGTTATAACCCTTTGCCCACTTCAGCTCTTGCAAGGATGGATCTCATGTCATACGTGTAATGCTTTGGAACACAAGCTCAAACAACCCACGCCACTTCCTCTTCTATCCCGAGTTTCAATCCCCAAGCAACCAGCATTGAGACAATGTCCACATTTAATTTGTAACGAAACTCTAATTTCATGTAGTCTTCCTCGAGCAACACATCTAGAATCTAAAGAAAGATGGGTTCATCAAATTTAAACAACCCCCCAGCTTGTTCTCTGAGATTTCACCAAGAAAAGCAAGTTGTTGCTTTGTTGAATGGAGTGAAAAGTTGGCCTCCTTACAAACAATTTTTCCTCACCCTAAAAATTGCCTTCTATCACTATCTCTACACCTTCTACCTTGAAAAAGAATTGCGCCAGACAAATTTGTGTCCAAATAATATCATATATTCACCTTGTCATTTCATCATTAAAACTCCCCCCTTTGGTGATGTATGACTCATTTGTCATCGAACTCAACATCTCAAAAATCCCCCCACACCACTTCACCACACACACCCTGCAATGATATAACCGCATTGGAAAGTACATCGGCTATATTATTACCTTTCCTCAATATACATTAGTGACTCGATATCATTGGAAAGTTTCCAATTCAATTTTGATCATTTTAATTATTTTGTTGATTTTCCATGAAATGGCCTCTCCTTTAATAATAGAATTAACTATTATTTGTGAATCTCCCTCTAAATGCAAACAAAGAATCAACAATCATTGCACCATTCTTACACCCCATAATGCAGCCTGCATTTCTTCTTTTTTATTTGTGTCATCCAATAATCTTCTGGCACCAATGGCTTGAATATCTCCTTGCTAATCCTAGGTACTGAATCCAACACCTGATGGTCCTGGATTATGCTTCGACGCCTCGTTGAAATTCACTTGTATCCATCCTTCCTCATGCCATTTCCATTCATTTTTTTAGCTTTTTCACCATTCTCCTTCTACTTTTCCGAATCAACTCGGGAAGGCCCATTAATGGGCCCATTTGTAGTATAGTATTATTAAAATTAATTGGATTCTCATTAAAAAAATGATCTATTTAGTTGTAAATCATATATAAAACTTAATTTTTATTATAATATTGTTATCCAATATCATAATTAAAATTGGCATTAACTTTTGATAATTGATAATAAGAAGAATGAGATACATGGTAACTTTTGGTTTGATTATGCATATTTTTAATCAACATTTCAATCACATTTAATGATTCATTATAAAAAAGAAGAAAATAGATTAATCCAAAACGTATTCTCATTCTTCTCCATTCTCAATCATTTCCTAAACCTCCTTTTTACTTGTTCAACGTGCTACCTATCTTCCCCCTTCGTTATATTAGTTTGTCTTGGTTTGCTACTAACCATTTTCCACCACCTTAGTTGTCTATCATCTTGATCACGGATCATAAAGTCATTGGAAAAGCTGATGTGAAGTAAATTTTACACAATAAATTTTAGAAACAACATGAACTTACCATAATTTATAGTGAAAATATAATGATTTTAATACACATTTAAAAGTAAAAACCATCATACATCTACTTCATAAATTATTAAAAAAATCATTAAGATGTAAAAGCTTCTAGTTTACATTGTGTATGCTTTTATGTTCAACTTTCGTCTTCTTGTTGATATACCACTAACAGTGATCCAAAATGTCGAATAAAAAAACATACACAATGTAAACCATAAACTTTTACATCTCAATTTAATGAACAGTACAAATTAATGCCAACAATAAAAAATAATGTCAAAAAGAATAAATTATATTTTACCCTTAATATATAATAATTTTTCCTATATATTGTAAAAAAATATTATATATAAATGTATCTAGCACATAAACTATTTAATTAAACTTATTTTATTACCAAATTTCATTATAAAAGTAAAAATACAAAATTTAAAAATCAAATTAAAATGCCAATAAAAATTTCATGTTCTGTCACATGGAGACCCTTACAGCTAAGCTAATTTGAGGAGTAAATCATGGAGTGAAGTGACAACTATTAAATCAATCAAATATTTGAAAGATTAAATTCCTTGTCATGGTGGGGACTATGGATAAGGCTATGGTCCAAAGTAAAAGGGAAAAACATGTTGCACTCACATGCTTTCTCTCCTAGTCTTTGACATTTTGATATTTTATCACGTACGACCTTTGAAATTCAACTAAACAATCATTATCTTCTTGTGAAGCATTTCATCTTTTCTTTGCCCTTAAGTTATGCCCTTATTATGGCACAATTAGAGAAATATTGGGTGCTTATTAAAAAAATTATTTATTTGGTGGGAGGTTGACTTTATAGTGGATTGGTTGGATAATGTATAATGTGTTAAATTATAATTTGATGTGAATTTGTGATTAAGAAGTTAGATGAATTTAGATTTGAAGATTTTGTATCTTTTTAGACTAGATCTTATTGCGCATTCTAGCCTGAAAGGTGAGACCTAGTTCTCTATTGATGTATTGGGTGTTTATTCAAACAAATTATTTATTTGGTGGGATGTTGACCTTGATGTTGATTGGTTGGATAATGTAGAATGTGTTAAATTGTAATTTGATGTGAATTCGTGATTAAGAAGTTCAAAGGAATTTAGATTGAAGGTTTTGTATCTTTTTAGATTACATCTTATTGTTTGATCTAGTTTGAAAGGTGAGACCTAATTTTCTATTGATGTGAACATTTATATTCCATTTATATTTGTTTTATTTACATTTTTCAGGTTTTGGTCATGTTGAAAAGTGTAATTTTGACTCGCTTCAAGATAATTGTCTTTCATTTGAAGTTTCTTTTATTTTCCAAATGATTTATTTTAATCTTGTAAGTGCTTTTTGATGCAACTTGTTCTTAGTCTATTTGTTCTTTTTCCAACAATTCAAAGATATTCATTCTTTCAGCAACTCTATTCTGTTGTGGAGAATACGGAGTTGTCTTATGTCTATTAATGCCACAATCTTTACGGAATCTATCAAAATCATTAGAGCAAAATTCACCGCCATTATTAGTCCTCAAAAATTTAATTTTCTTTCCAGTCTGCAACTCAACCATTGCTTTAAATTCTTTAAATCGACTGAAAACTTTAGATTTAGTCTTTAGAAAATATACCCATGTCCTTCTACTAAAATCATCAATAAATGAAACATAATATGTGGATTTTCCTATCGAAGGAACATCTATAGGACCAAACACATTAGCATGAATAAGATCCATAACACCACAGGTTTTATGATAACTTAAGTAAAACTAAACGCGGTTTTGTTTTCCATAAATGCAATGCTCACAGAAATCAAAGTCAAGATTACAATCATTCAAACCTTCAACAAGGTTTTTATTTTTCAAGGTCCTTAGACCCTTTTCTCCAATGTGGCAAAGCCTCTAGTGCCATAACATAGTCTAATCTACAGGTAACTTTGCTTCAGAAGAAAGAGCACCCTTAGGCACCCAAAATCTATATCCATTTGTTGAAGGTGAAACCCTCAAATCTTCCATAGATTTACTTTTTACAGAAGTGTTATTAGACTCAACAGTGTATGCGTCTAGCTTATACAAAGTGCCAAACCTGACATATCTAGCAATTACCATAGCACCCTTAATCATCTTACATCCTGCTTCAGAAAATACTACTTGCACACCCGCATCTATCAGTTTTCTCATAGATAACAGATTTCATTTTAATTAAACTAGGGAAATGTAGCACACCATTAATCCTTTTTATTCTACCTTCAGAAAACCTAATTCTAACTTTACCTCGACCAACAATGTCTAAATGTGAATTACCACCCAAGTACACCTTACCTCCATTAAATTCTTCGTATTTAGAAAACCAATCTCTATTGGCAATCATATGAAAAGATGCACCTGAGTCAATTAATTAGGCATCATTACCTACATGAGTCACCAAAGCTGCAATAAATGCATCACCATCTTCCTTCTCAGACTCAGAATCAAAATTGACATTTTTCTTTTTCTTCTTCTTTTCTTCTTTGCAGTCCTTACGAATTCGACCCGATTTACTACAATTCTAGCAAATGACTTTGGACTTCTAGGAGATTTCAATCTCCCTTTCAATTTGGACTTATCGCCCTTCTCATTCTTCTTGCCTTTCTCCTTAGATCTTCCACAAACAATTAGGGCTTCTTTCGAACTGTGGGATACCTTCCTTCGTATCTCTTCACCTAAGGCACCCACCACACCTGCAGACTTCAAAACAACAAAATTACTACTAATAACCATAACAAGAAAATCCCATGAATCAAACAAAGAACAAAGCAAGATCTGACATTTCTCCTCTTCGTTCACCTTAACACCGACAGACGCTAATTGAGCCACCAACATATTAAATGCTTCTAGGTGGTCTGCAACTCATCCACCCTATTCCATCTTCAAGGAATACAATTTCTTCCTCAATAAAATCTAATTTAATAAAGATTTCGCTTGATACATTTCACCAAGCTTAGTCCATAGCTTCTTTGTAGTGTTTTCTTCATTGACATTGATCTAAACAGAGTCTGCCAAGGGACAGTCTAATTAGACCCTTGGCCTTTCAATCCATAACATCATACTGAGTCGTCGTAGTAGGATCTGAGGGCCTTTGGACATTCGCATCAACAACATCCCATAGATCTCGATCTATTAGCAGATCTTCCATCTTCAACTTCTACATCTCAAAATTTGTTTCATTAAATTTCTCTGCCTCTATTTTCCCTGACGAACTTGCCATCTAAAAATTCTGCTACAAGATCAAAAAGTGTCTTATGAAAAAGCTCACACTCAAATCTGGATTAGTTTAAAAAACCCAACAACCCACAATTGAAACCAAAGGTGATCAAGCTCTGATACCACTTGTAAGGAAGTTAAGTAGCAGAACAACTTCCTACAATAAACTTGAGATGAGAGTAATGCAAAACTTTGACAGATCCTCACAATAGATATAGAAAACAGAAATAGATATAACAACATTCAAACCATAACACAGTGATTTACATGGGGAAAACCCTTTCGGGAGAAAAAACCCACACTCCAAAATCCACCCAATATAGTATTCAGTAATCAAAATAGATTACAATATACTTGTAGAGAAATCTCTTAATCAGAGATTCATAGGTAACTCAATAGCCATAAGACTCTTAGACACAACCTCTATCTCATGCACCTCATATATTGGAGATACAATACAAGAAACTGTTAAATTGTATTACAAAACCATGGGCTAAAGCCACCCAATAAGGTGTAGCCAACCTTATCTCCCTTCTAGATTCCATATGATGTGTTACAACAAACATCAACACATGTCCCTCTCTTTAACAAATCATTTATGTGTCTGATACAAATTATATTTTCTATTTCAGGAGTACAAACTTCCGGAGGCCATAACTTGTGAATCGTGTGTCCGATTGACGAACTGTTTGAAGCGTCGAAAAGCTCGTGAAGTTCTATATTGCCTTATAAGCCTCTACGCTGCCTACGCCCACTTTTTAGGATGTTTCGGGGCCTCTAAAGTCCTCAAAATTAAATTTAAACCTTTCATTAGACCCCTCAAAACAAAAAAAATTAATATCTTCAAAACCAGTTGTGATCTTGCGACATAACTTTACCGGAATGCTCATCTAGCCAACCAAAAGCTTTGGGGAGAATTTCGCACCATTTCGTTCTCAAATGAAAACTTACTATAAATAGTAACCTCATGTAAATGTAAGGTTGAGACACCATTTTCCCAACATCCTTCTGTTACATTGCAGCCAAGACAGACTAAAAAGGAAGATGTAATTCAATTCCCTTCTACACCTAAAAGAGTTGAATCGAGACCCTTCGATAGGAAAGAAGTTGAGGAGAGCTCATCTAGCTCTGAATCTTTAGAAGAGGAGGAAGAACCTCCAACTCATCTTGTTCGAAGGTCTACGAGACATAGACAACCACCTGAAAGGTATTCACTTGATGATTGGAGACATATTTTTGCTTTGAATACTAATGTGGATTAAACAAAATCTGTAGAAGAGGCATTAGGTATGAATGATGTAGAATCCTAGAAGATTGCTATGGAAGAAGAAATGGCAGCTTTTAATAAGAATGATACATAGGATCTTGTACCATTGCCTAAAGGATGAAAGCCTGTTGGTTGCAAATGGGTGTTTGAGAAAAAGATTGGTTCAAATGGGAGCATTGAGAAGTATAAAGCGAGGTTGGTTGCAAAAGGCTACTCTCAGGTTGAGGGGGTTGATTATGGTAAGATATTTTCTCCTGTTACAAAATGACATCCATTAGATTTTTGCTATCTATTGTTGCTTCTTATGATTTAGAGGTTGAGCAAATGGATGTGAAAACTGCTTTCCTTCATGGTGATTTGGAGGAGGATATTTATATGATTCAGTCGAAGCACTATGTGGTGAAAGGTAAAAGTAATTTGGTCTGTAAATTAAAGAAATCTTTGTATGGCCTCAAACAGAGTCCTAGGATGTGGTACCAGAAATTTGATGCATATGTGTTGAGTTTGGGATTTGAGCGTTCTGAATCAAATCACTGTGTTTATTATAAATCTGATGGTGATCATTTCTTGTACATTGCATTGTATGTTGATGATATGTTATTCATTGGTAAAGGGAAATGTATGATTTCAAAACTTAAGTCTTAGCTCGCTGCTAAATTTAAAATGAAAGATCTTGGTGCAACAAAACACATTCTTGGGATAGAAATTAGAAGAGATAGAGTGAATAGAAAGCTATGGCTATGCCAGAGTAAGTATATGAATTCAGTGTTACAAAGGTTCAACATGCAGGATTGTAGACCATTGTGTGTTCCTTTTACAGTTGGAATGAAATTATCTGTTAGGATAATCAATGGACAACTGAGAGGGGGGTGAACCAGTTGTCAACAGATTATAAAACTTTAAGCTCACAAAACCTTCTACCGGAATGCATAAACCAAATACCAAAATAGCAGAAGTAACAGTTAAGCATAAACATAAATTACAGAATAATCAACCAACCATCCATGATACATGACACCAAGATTTGTACGTGGAAAACTCGGTAAAGGGAAAAACCATAGTGGGAGGCCTACCCACAATCAAATAATACTTATGCAACAAGTATGTGATTACAATAAGAGGGGCTTGCACATGTAGGAAGGTGCACTTCTCATCACAAAAGGAGCCTCACTAACTACAAATAAATCCAGACTACAATCGGGAAAGATGAGTGAACTGCAAGAATAAAATCTCCTATGCCTGAGTATAATTTTGGTTAAGCTCAATATCGGAGATCTTAAACCTCTTTCACAAACCCAATTCGATCACCTATGATCAACCAAAACCTCTACATATGATTACAACATTATACGCACACAGATAATCCTATATCCCATAAAACCACGATGTACAAAGAGATCTTACATCATATTTATACCAACCCGAGACCTAAACAATTAGGTCAACCACCTAAAAGATAATACAATAGATCCATTACATAATCCCGCAAACTAATGATAAGCCAAGTCAGTCTGAGAGTGAAACAATATAATCCAACCGGTGACGCGTCAGGAGCATCAACCAACACGTTACACAAACCGGTCCATAACCTAGCAGAACAAGAACGGACCTATAATAGGTCGCCATAAGCCAAATGAAACACCATCAATCAATTGGAACATGAACAAGATAACCATCAACATCTTGATAACCTTCTAGAAGCCACACCAACACCACTTATCAAATTCATCAAAAGATCTTCATCAAAGCGTTGTCAGTAAAACCCTTATCGGTGACCAAAAGGTTTACTAGAACAAATGATAGCATCCAGACCATCAAATCCCAAACCAACTAAATGTGATATGCATTAGGGACACATGAATCACCAATCCAAGCCAATACCATAAGTTGGATCAAATATGAGAATACCGAAGATGGTCTCCAGATCAACTATCATAATGTTGAACACTAGATGTCACTGAGAGGGGGGTGAATCAGTGATTTACTAACTTTTCCCTTTTGAATCCTATGTGTATATATCGGTTAATAGATCTAATAATAAAGCAAACATACCAGTTAGATGGGAGACTCACACAAATGCAACCACACATACATGAGACATCACATAACACCAGATGTACGAGGAAAACCCAAGATGGGAAAAACCTTGGTGAGAAGTGTTGCTAGAGACTACGACTCCAATCTAGCCTCACAATGAAACATTCGGTTACAACATTTAGTGCACCAACCCAAGGAGTACCACTCATGCTTTAGGGCACCAACCCAAGGAGCATCAACCCTTGATTTTAGGGCACCAACCCAAGGAGAACCAACCCTTGCACCGAGCTCCAATTCAGTGATTTACAATGAATACATTCAATCACAAAAGTAATATCCTTGTTACAAAAGGAACTTTGTAACTGTTATGCAAATCTCTCCATCGGTTCTTCTCTCTTCAATTCTCTGTTGGTTCTCTCCTCACCTTCTCACTACAACAACCTTATCTCCTACTACAACCTACTCTCTATTGCACCCTTGTCGGTTCAGTCTCTTCTTCTTCTCTATCGGTTCTGCTCTTTGTCGATTCTCTTTTCTCTCTGTCACACTGTTGCTATTCACCATCGATCTTGATAACTTAGTCAAATGTCTACCATTTGATTCCTATTGGTTTTCAACTTGCCTTCTCTGCAATCTTCTACAACTCTTCTATGCCAGTTTAGTCACCACTGGTTTACTCCTTTGTCAGACTCAATGGCAATCTATCGGTTGCTTCACTATTGTTGGTTAAACTCTTCAACCTGTTTCTCACTCACACACTTAGTCTCTTTTCTGATTCTTGTTGAGTACTTGATTGATTTTCTCTCTCATGCAATAACAACACTCTATCATTCAACAACTTTCTTTATCGATTTTGACTTGCATATTTATCAACAAGTCTTCCAGCCAAAAACCAATTCAAACTTCAGGCAGTTAGGGTTTCTTTATTGACCTCGAGGCAAACCAAATCCAATCAGATCTTGTTCTAGAGATTTACCTCCTGCAATGGATCAATTAACTCCATGAATTACACAACCTTCAACACACATTTTCCATATTTTGCAAACATGGTAACCTGCATCCTGATATATCATCCTTGTGTTTTGTCGATTATTGTGCATGATGCGGTTTCTATCACCTACTTTGATCTGCTTGATCAGTGCATCTTGGATCTCCCCTATTGGTTTGATCTTGAGTTGTAAATCCCTGCAACACTCACATGATTTTTATGGTCAACCGTAAATGTAAACTTAGTCGGCAACTACCTCACTGACCTACACTTCAATGACCACCACATGCATGACACCTATGTCCTACGTGTCATCATCGTCGACATGCACCTCAACTCGATCACCATGTTGGTTTAGACTCTGTCACCAACCAACACACAATATCGGGTTCATCTACTGGTTTACAGACCCTGTCGGTTATACCCTAACCGGTATGCATTCAACCTTGCACTCTGCTTCTCTTCTGGTGAAACACTCAACCAATCAACACACTTGCTAACCTACCTTATGCACCTTGTGAGCTTACCAGTTTACATCTATATTGGTAGTATCTTTTGCATGTATATAGGTAAGATACCATGCACACCGGTGACACCAAACTTCATCTACATTCCTACAACATCCTTTGTTTGCAACTGCTCAACCTTTCCTTCTTCATCAATAGATCGGTTCTGCTATTAACATGTTTGTCAAAGTGACAAACATATCCTTCAATCTTTGTGCCAACAACACGGATCATGTCTACTTGATAGATCTGGTGCATATCTCTGATCTCATGCATCTAAGGCAACTTAGTGTTTCACTGATTCATCCGCTGGGAGCCTTCAATCACCTGCCTTTAACCTTTTATCTTATCTCGGAGGACTATGATACAATCCATGCATAATAGGAGATAAGCTCCACTTACCTATAGGAGAGGATCTTTGTTATCTGCTTCTGACATTGGCTTCCCTATTTGAGCAGCATATCTTCAAACAGGCACATGTGATCCATTTTGGGCCCACCTGCTATCAGTCTTCTCTTCATCCGGTGGGAGTCCTACAAATTCACATTCACACACCATACCGGTGGCCTGCACATGGTTCACCTCTGGTGTTGATGTGATTCTTGATAACATTCTCCGTCTTAATCACAATCAACAACCCAACATCTTGCCCACTTACATATGTCATCATTTACCAACTATTATATCATACTGGTCTTTGTTAGACAGTTCAAATAACCATAAGACAATTGAGAGGGAGGGGGGGGGGTGAATCAGTTGTCACTAGATTACTGGAACCTTAAGCAATTAAAACCTTAATATCAAAACACATAAGATCAATACCGGAATGCTTAATCCAATTACCAAAATAATAGATATACCAATTAAGCACAAGAAATAATTGGAGAATAAATACCATCCACATGACACCAAGATTTGTACATGGAAAACCCAGTAAAGGAAAAAACCACGGTGGGAAGCCTACTCACAGTTAGATAATACTTTTGCAGTAAGTATGTGATTACAAATTGAGGGGCCTGCACTTGCAGGAAGGCCAACAACCTAGAGTACACTGCTCATTACAAAAAGAGTCTCACTAACTACATAAAAATCTAGACTACAATCCGGAAGGAAGAATGAACTTCAATAATAGCATCTCCTATGCCTGAGTACAGTTTTGGTTAAGCTCAATACCAGAGGACTTAATCCTCTTGCATAAACACAACTCAATCACCAATGATCAACCAAATCCTCTGCATGAATGATTATTACATTATACTCTTCTATACCATATTCTTTTATCCCTTACTCGATCTACAATGAGATCTTACATCATATATATACAAACCCTCGACCATAAACAATAAATTCAGCCACCAGACAATAAACCAATTACATAATTACAAAACATGTCAGCCTGAGACCAAACAAACAATATCCAACCCATAAGACATCCTAGAAACACATCAAGAAAACCAAACAACACGTTACATTAAGCCGATCCAAAACCTAGATAGAACCTGACCCAATTTAGGTCCATACATGCTAATGTTAGGTCCCGAGGACAACTGAGAGGGGGGGGGGGTGAATCGGTTGTCTAAAAATTTAAACCAAAAATAACTTAATCAATTACTGCTTTAATACCGGTGAGACAGTCTGTTATACCAGTGGACAAATTTAACAGATAAATGCAATATTGGTAAATATTAATGCATGAAATCAAAACATAAAATCATCAACAACATGTGACACCAATATTTGTATGTGGAAACCCTGTAAGGGGAAAAACCACGGTGGGAAACCTTACCCACAATCAGATGATACTACTGCAGATAGTAAGTGTACATAAATGGGGTCTACACATGCAGAAAGGCCAAGCACCTAGAGCTCACTGCTCAAACACAGATAGGAGTCACACTGACTACAGTTGGATGGTTAAATTCAATAAGAATGTACTACTTAAAATAGCATCTTCATATGCTAAATTCAGTATCGGTGTAATGCTAATATGTCTTCACAAAAACCTAGCTTCATCTTCAAATGATGTCTTTGTGTATAGCTCTGCTTAATCTCGCATATCCTTCACACTTGATCTTACAAATAAGATCTTACATTTATACCATACCCTAAGACCAATTTTAGTAGGTCGACTCTACAAGATATTACAATAAAATCATTTTACAAACAATATAATATCGGATGCAATAACCAATTAAACATGTTGGCTTAATGCATTTACATCAATAATAAATCATCTCCATAGCGTGCCATGCTGATCTGAAAAAGATAAACCTACCGGTGTAACCCTAATTAACTTGGACCTATTTGCCGGTAAAAGCAAATATGCAAATATGAATATACCAATGATCAATTCTTCAAAACAAAGTGTCCACATGATGTCTTCGACATTACCAAGTGTCTTCCATATCATTCCAAGTGCCAGTGAACATTATATCTTGTCGGTGAACCATATACTAGTAACTGTGCAATAGTTACTTGCTTGCCGGTGAATGTTGCTGGATCTCCAAAGTGCTAGTTTTCAGTAGGTGTTGACATCAATGACAAAACCATACCAAAATACCAACAATCTTCCCCTTTGGCATTGATGGCAACACACGATGGAAAAACCATCAAAGTACCAAAACAGAAATGCCAAATACCAAAAACCAACAATCTCCTTAAACAACAATTTCTCCCCGTGGGAGCAACATGTGTTTATCCAAAGATTAATACCAATCACTCTTCAAAATATAATGTGTTTTTCCATAGATATCTCTCCCCCTTTGACATCAAATGCCAAAGCTACAACATATCAATTGTTACATACAAAATACCAACCAATTTACTATACCAACTACTCCCCCTGAGAAGTAGCTTCCTCATCAAAGCCGGAGTAAGAATATATCTCTGTTAGTTCTGTCGGTTGATGACAGACATCAAATCTTTATATATCTACCGGTGGGGGTATGACCCCAAGCTGTTCTCTGAGATACTCAAAAGTCTCCTTAGGCAAAGGTTTAGTGAAAATATCTGCAAGTCGTTCTTTAGTATTCACATAAACCAGTTGTATTTCTTTTGCTTCAACTTTTTCCCTTAGAACATTTAGTTTGATAGAAACATGTTTTGTTTTGGAATGTAATACCGGATTCTTTGATATATCAATTGCTGCAGTGTTGTCACAATAGATAGTTATAGGTTCCTTGCATTTTACCTTCAAGTCTTTCAACATTTGTTTAAGCCAGAGTACCTGTGTACAGTTAGTTGCTGCTGCAACATATTCTAATTCTGCTGTTGATAAGGATGTGCAACTTTGTTTCTTACTTAACCAAGAAACTAATTTGTTTCCAAGAAAAAATGCTCCTCCAGTGGTGCTTTTTCTATCATCAATGTCTCTTGCCCAATTTGCATCTATGTATGCACATAGATCAAAATTTTCATCTCTAGGATACCATAATCCAAGATTTGGGGTGCCTTGTAAGTACCAGAAAATCCTTTTTACTACTGATTCATGATTTTCTCTAGGATTACTCTGAAATCTTGAAACAATACATACTACATTCATAATATCAGGTCTAGTTTGTGTCAAATACAGTAAACCTCCTATCATAGATTTGTACCTAGTTGGATTCACAGGTGTAGATTCATCCCTTTGTGATAATTTGCCATTTGTTGTCATAGGTGTGCTTACCGGTTTAGAGTTCTCCATTCCAAATTTCTTAAGTAATTCTTTTAAGTACTTTGATTGATTCAAAAATATACCTTTTTCAGTCTGTGATATCTGCAATCCTAAAAAGAATTTTACTTCACCAATCATAGACATTTCAAATTTTTGCTACATTTTGATAGAAAAGTCTTTGCACAATCCATCTTCTCCTCCAAATACTATATCATCAACAAAAACTTCAATAGCCAAGATGTCATCATTAGTCATTTTATAGTATAAGTTACTGTTAGCATTTCCTTTAGAAAAACAAATCTTCAAAAGATACTTATCCAATCTTGCATACCAAGCTCTTAGAGCTTGCTTCAATCCATATAAAGCTTTCTTTAACCTGCAAACCATCTTTTTGTCATCTGTCAAAGAAAATCCATCAGGTTGTTCAATGTAAACTTCCTCCTCAAGATCTCCATTTAGAAATGCACATTTGTTATCCATCTGATATACTTTGTAATTCTTATGTGTTGCAAAAGCCAAAAATAATCTGACTGCCTCAATTCTGGCTACCAGTGCAAAGGTTTCATTATAGTCAATTCCTTCTTTCTGAGAATATCCCTTACACACTAGTCTTGCTTTATTTCTGATAACCTTACCATCTTCATTAAGTTTGTTTCTAAATACCCATTTGGTTCCAATTACATTTTTATCTTTAGGCCAGGGAACTAATGTCCAAGTATTGTTTTTCTCAATTTGTTCTAATTCTTCTTCCATAGCTTTAGTCCAATACTTATCTTCACATGCCTCATTAATTGATGATGGTTCAATATGAGAAATAAGACATACCTCTTCATTTGCCAATCTTCCTCTTGTCATAACTCCTTTAAGTTTGTTTCCAATTATCTAATCTTCAGAATGATTCAATCTTACATACCAGGGTGTCTTAGTTTGTTGTTGTTCTTCAATTACTGTGGAATCCTCTGATGATACTGGGGTAACCGGATCTTCATTCTGTACTAGTGGATTTAGTGTAGGTTTATTTGTCACAATTTCTGTTGCCGGTTCAGAGTCTATGTACCTTGAAGTTCCTCTGAATTGTTCATCAATTTTTAGATTTGTACTCTCAACAATTTTTTGCAATCTCTTATTAAAACATCTATATGCCTTGCTCTTAGATGAATAACCAAGAAATATTCCTTCATCACTTCTAGGATCAAATTTCCCAATATACTCATCTCTTCTAATATATGTGCTATAGATCTTCCTCTTGATTTTCCATTGCCATAGATCCTTAACAAACTTCTACGTAGCATAGCAATCATTTATTCATCTCCACCTCATCAGCATCCTTCATTAAATAATGCTTTTATCCATCCAATGTGATCTATTATAACTCAGTTGTTACTTGGTTAATACTGAACTTCACTTGGTAGACATTCTATCTTCTTTAATCGATATCGATAACCTTAGGGTTTACCGACTAGGTTCCTTAGGGTTTACCGACTAGGTTCTTTGCTTGGTGACATAGTATAGACTTAAGAGTGGGAGTAATACCAAACCATAGTTCATGAGGGGTCTTACCGGTTTCACCTTTGATGTGAACTTTGTTAAATGTGTAGACCGCTGTGCTTACTGCTTCTCTCCAATATACATGTGGTAGATTTGCTTCTGATAACATACTTCTGGCTGCATCCAAGATAGTTCTATTTTTCCTTTCAACAACTCCATTTTGCTGTGGTGTCTGAGGTGCTGATAGCTGTCTTATAATTCCATTCACTTCACAAAATGCATTAAACTCCTTAGATGTGAATTCTCCTCCTTGATCTGATCTTAGGCATTTTATTTTCTTACCGGTTTCATTTTCAACCATTGCTTTGAATAGTTTGAACTTTCCAAGTGCTTCTGATTTTTCTCTAAGAAAAGTAACCCAATACATTCTAGAATAGTCATCAATGATTAGCATAAAATATCTATCACCTTATAGGCTTTTGGTTCTAGTTGGACCACATAAATCAGTGTGAATTAAATCAAGAGCATTATTTGATTTTTCTGGAATACTTTTGAAACTAGCTCTAGCTTGTTTTCCAAATTGACACTCCTTACAAATTGTGTTTTGAGGTTTGACAATCTTAAGTAAATCTCTAATTGCCTTAGTAGTACTGATCTTTACCATGCAATCAAAGTTTACATGATAGAGTCTCTTATGCCAACTTTCATCTATATGTGCAATTAAGCATGCCTTTTCACTGTTATTCAAATGAAAGATATTACCCCTAGTCTGGTTACCGGTTGCAATTTGTAAACCAGTTTTATTCCTGATTTTGCATTTTCCATTTTTAAATTGTAACTGAAATCCCTTCTCAACTAATTGACCAACACTTAAGAGATTATGCTTTAAACCTTCAACATAGTAGACATTATCAGTGTTATGCTTACCATCAAGAGATATGAACCCTTACCTCTGATCTGACAAGCTTTGTCATCTCCAAATCTTACTAAACCGCCATTGTATTCTTGAAAGTTCAAGAATTTTCCTTTGTCACCTGTCATATAATGTGAGCATCCTGAGTCAATGATCCATTCATCCTTTACTTCAACTTTAGCTGCTAGGGCTTGTTCTACTGGTTGCAATGCAGGTGCCGGTTGATCTTCTGTTATAGCAACAAAAACCCATCCATTGTCTGTCAGATCTTCATCAGAATCATCAATCACTCCTTCATCAGCTACATAACAAGATTTGTCCTTATTTTTCTTGAATCCGTATCTCTGATATTCAGGGTTAGGCTTGTATGTCCTTCTAGCTTCTTCTCTTAGTCTAGCATGTCTATCAGGGCATCTTGAAGCCATATGACCAATCTTATTGTAGTTAAAACATTTAAAAGGTGCTTTACCTTCATACTTACTTTCAACTGGACCTTTAGGCATCTTCCTTGCAAATAGTGCTTCAAGTTCTTTTCTACTTTCTTCAAGTTCTCTTGCATAATGGGCTTTCCAATTAGATTTGTCAGATGATGATGTAGATGATGTTGATGCTTTGAAGGCTAGATCTGTCTTTATAGTAGCAACAAGACCAAATTCCTCAATTTCAAAGGCTAAAAGTTTTCCAATCAATGTATCCCTAGTTACTGATGTATTAGGCATTGTTCTTAATTCATTTATAACAGTAACCTTCATTTTGTATGCCAGTGGTAATCCTCTTAAAACTTTTGAAACAATTTCATCCTCACTTAAGGTTCCTCCACAACATTTAATACCCAAAACAATTTCATTTACTCTTTCCATAAAAGCAAAAATTCTTTCATCTTCTTCCATTTTCAGATGTTCATACTTGACTCAGAAGCTTTCAAGTTTTGTAATTTTGACTATGGAATCTCCTTCATTCAGTATTTCCAAATGATCCCAAATAGCTTTAGCAGTAGACCTATCTGATAGTCCCATGATTTGCTGATCTGATAGTGTGCTCAAAAGTGCTTCTCTTGCTTTGCAGTCATTTTCTTCATCTTTTGTCAAGTTAGGTGGACTGGGCTGGCCAGGTATAGCAGCAGTATAACCATTCTTTGTAACTTCCCAGATGTCCTTTCCAATACAATTCAGATGTGTCTCCATTATCATCTTCCATATCCCATAGTTGGTTCCATCAAGTTTAGGACTGTCCTTCCTAAAATAATTAGTAGACATTGCATCTCCTCAAGTTGTTAAACTTCTGCAAAAGAGGACTTGGCTCTGATACCAATTGTTAGGTCCCAGGGACAACTAAGAGGGGGGGGGGGGGGGGTGAATCAGTTGTCTAAAACTTTAAACCAAAAAAAACTTAATCAATTACTGCTTTAATACCGGTGAGACAGTTTGTTATACCGATGGACAGATTTAACAGATAAATGCAATATCGGTAAAGATTAATGCATGAAATCAACACATAAAATCATCCACAACATGTGACACCAATATTTGTACGTGGAAACCCTGTAAGGGGAAAAACCACGATGGGAAATCTTACCCACAATCAGATGATACTACTGCAGATAGTAAGTGTACATAAATGGGGTTTGCACATGCAGAAAGGCCAAGCGCCTAGATCTCACTGCTCAAACACAGATAGGAGTCACACTGACTACAGTTGGATGGTTAAATCCAATAAGAATGTACTGCTTAAAATAGCATCTTCATATGCTAAATTCAGTACCGGTGTAATGCTAATATGTCTTCACAATAACCTAGCTTCATCTTCAAATGATGTCTTCGTGTATGGCTCTGCTTAATCTCGCATATCCTTCACAATAGACCTTCTTCGCATTCACACTTGATCTTACAAGTAAGATCTTACATTTATACCATACCCTAAGACCAATTTTAGTAGGTTGGCTCTACAAGATATTACAATAAAATCATTTTACAAACAATATAATATCCGATGCAATAACTGATTAAACATGTCGGCTTAATGCATTTACATCAATAATAAATCATCTCCATAGCGTGCCATGTTGATCTGAAAAAGATAAACCTGCCGGTGTAACCCTAGATAACCTGGACCTATTTGTCGGTAAAAGCAAATCTGCAAATATGAATATACCAATGATCAATTCTTCAAAACAAAGTGTCCACATGATGTCTTCGACATTACCAAGTGTCTTCCATATCATTCCAAGTGCCGGTGAACATTATATCCTGCTGGTGAACCATATACCAGTAACTGTGCAATAGTTACTTGCTTGCCCATGAATGTTGTTGGATCTCTAAAGTGCTAGTTTTCAGTAGGTGTTGACATCAATGACAAAACCATACCAAAATACCAACAGCTAAAGCAATGATCCCAATCAACCAAGTCTCAAACAAGATCACCATCAACATCCTGAATCTCTACTATAAGCAGCACCAACACCACTTATGTATAATATCAAAATATCTTCAACAAAGCTCTGCTAGTGAAACCCTCATTGGATCAACAAACCAAGCTTACCAACATATAGGATAGCATCTGATCACCAAATCAAAACCAACTGACTGAACATGAATTTGAGTGGCATGAATAGCAGATCTAAGCCAATTCCATAAGCCAAATCATACCAGACTATACCAGATCATCATGATCTAACCAACCAGAAACTAAACAACCTACCAGGACCAAAAGGATACTGGTAAAGCAACCAAAATAGTTAGTGTTGACATGAATGACAAAACATCAATGCAACACATAATCAATTCCTCGAAATGGCCAACAGTCTCATGTCCATATCTTTAATACAATTCAACATTAACTTGTGTACCAGTGACTCTAATGGCCACTATGCAAGATGACCTCGTCTTCCTTATCGATTACATACCATTTTTGGTATTCATCAATGCCAACAGTGCTCATCAATCTCCCATACCGGTTGCCATCCTATACCGGTTTAGATCAATGACAACATAATGCCAACAATCTTCCCCTTTGGCATTGATGTCAACACATGTAATATCCAACATACTACAAATTATTTCTCCCCCTTTGACACCTATGGCAAAGGGCCTTAATATTTTGTAGACTGCAGGCTCTCTCTTTGACACTTTCTCCCCCTTCGAAGTTGTAAATGTTTTCTCTCCTTTCAACAGGTTGCTTCTTCCCTTTTTATCATTATGCTTTGTAACCTCTCAAGTAGCATCACATGGAATGAAGGACTCAACCACCAACAGACACCAATTGTGTATACTGTGTTGTTCTAAAAAATGAGCAAACCAAGTTCACCTGCAATTTATCTATGAAATAGCCAACTTCATACAATGAAGAACTTCAGGACTTTGACAACATAACAAGGATTTGAATCCTTCTACTCTTCAGGCTCTGCAAAACCTAGGTGGGTGTACCTTTGATGCATTGAATCAGACCCATTACACACATATGGCAGCATCAATAAAAGCAGATAGATCTCATATGGCTAAACAACTAGGAGGTTACTGCAGATGGGCTAGATCTATATTGACATCTCAACTAAGTTGAAGCGTGAGATAGGTGGAACAAACTAAAACTACAAACATAAAAGTAAATGGATATTTGATTTTAAAAAAAATCTCTGAGAATCCCCAAAATCTGCAAGACTAGTGCCTTATCCAAGGGCATGGAGTCATACATCAAACTACAAATGAAAAACTTCTACTGCAAATCCATCTTCATCATTAAATATTTCTGCATTAATGCCTTGCATAAATGCATTACTCAGCTCATTTATAATTTCATTAGATCTTGAAAATACATTCCATTATTTATGATTGATTACATAATTTAAATTCTTCTTTGAAGAATGCCTTCAAACAATCACAACAATCTCCTTGAGATGACAAATTCTAGCCTCCTTGAGGATTTAATTTGTAACAAAGAAATATATATCTAGAGACAATTTTGTGTGAATTTATGCATGCCTTACATACATATAAACCTGCAACTAGAAACACCTACATCAAGAAGATATACTCCATTACTTGAAAGAAAACATAACAATATACAAACTCTGGAAGAAAAACTCAGAGCTAGAAACACATAAATATGGAGCTCTGTTCACAAAAAAATATGGAACCCCTTACAAAATGAGAAGACTTTTGAATAAGAAGGAAGAGAGGACAAATAAGATTTCATCTGACAAAGACAACTGTCCCAAATCTTCTGCATTTACAACTCACACACTTGGCCTGTAGAAAATCCTCTTTGACAAACTAAAAAATCCTTCTAAAATCCCAAGGAAAATTATCTTGGGATATTTGACATATGGTACAACTGATTATAGAAACAGACTCCTTGGTTTGGGAGCTTTCCAATGATATATAATACTTGTATATTTGGGCAAAAAATAACCCTCAGGCAAATTAATCTCTCAGATGGATCCATCATTTAAATTTTTGAATTTCTACCTAGTCTAAACTATATGAATTAACTTTGATTTTTACTCCATTTTCCATCTGCGTTATGCCACGTGGCACCCTCTGATTCACTTGCAGATCCATCGAGATGACACCTCATCTTCCACTGGACCGCCACCTCACCAGTTGCCATGTCATGAGGGATAACTAGCAAGCACCTTCATCTTGCAGTATAGCGACAATTGTTCGATCTTCCCGGACTTGCTCACTCATTAACTCGCCTAAGCTACTCTCTTGTTGGGCCCCACCACTTGGTCGCCAAGTCACGATGGTTAACCGTTGTGCATCTCTCCATTGCGGTATAGCGACAACCGTTGATCCACCTTCAACTTGCACAGTCGTTATTTTGTCTTTCTTCTGCAAAATTTGGTTGCCTCGGGATGCATGCGCATGCATGGGGTCAACCGGGTCACCAAGAAGCCTCCTGTCAAAAGCCCTTAAGCTTTGACACTATAGATGTGTTTGGGCTTGTATTTAAATACTGAAAAGTCCCTCCCCACCACCAATGTGGGATAAATGTTTATGCACATTCCCCTAGTTTGTGCATTTGCTTGGAAGATTTCAATGGCCATGTCTACAGATATGCATTTGTTTGAAACTTTTTGAAGCCTTTTACCTCACGATTGGGAGGATCTGGCTTCAGACCTGCCAATTCAATTGATCTAAAACCTTTAATGTCTTCTTTGATTCCACCATACCACACATACCTTTCATTTTCAGCCTTGCTTGCCACGTGACCCCTGGCATTGCATTTTACTTGGAATTTAAAAAACCTTCTGTAGCTATGCATGAGGGAGGATTTTGCTTGGGTTTTATACCTGTCGAATGTATTTGTTTGGAGGCTTCATGTGGTCTATTCACCATGCCACGCAGGGACATTGGAAACACTTGCAAATTACAATTTGCTCTGAAACCTTTAAAGTCTCCTTTGTTTACAGCCACGCACTTGCTTGGAAATTTCCTTTAGCCACGTGACCCTTGGAGGAGCTGGAGAGGCACACAAGATTGACACTTTGCCCACCACTTGAAATTGTTTAAATCTTTTTGAGGGCTGCTATCACGTGGGAGGGGGTTTTGGCTGGCATTTCACATTGCATTTGGATGAAAGTTTCCACTGGCCATTCCCAGCTACCACGCCAAAGACCAAACAGAGGAGGGATTTGGTAAAGGTTATGGAATTAAGCTCTGCACTTGCCAAGTGCATTTTCTTAATAGCTTCTAAGCCTCCTTCTACCCCAAATTGGGGGAAACTCTAGTAATACCCCTGCTAATGAGTTTGCTTGAAATTTAAAAAACCTTCTGCATTGGTATTACGCCTGCAGATTGCATTTGTTTGAAAGTTTCATCGCCCACTGGAAACTCCACTTCAAAATGGCCAACTTAACAACCTCTTAGTTATATTCCCACACAATGAAACGAAATCATCTCTAAATGGACCAAGTTTCCAATAAAATTAATACTGTAAGGGCATGAGCCAGATCGGGCCCAACAATGGGTCCGACTAAAAAAAAAAACCGTTTTCATGCCACTAACCCCTGAAATGCCTTAGGCACCTTGAACATACCTCTAAAGTTGATCGACACAATTTTCTGATCATTAAAACTCAACTTGCAACTTTCAGGCGCTTGTGTCACATTTTCGCATTTAAACCCAAAGATGAAATTTAAAAACTGGTCAGAACAACTCCCTGGACTTCACAAACTGATAGGCGTACTGTCTGATATATGGGTATTCACTTTGCCAAACCATTTCTCAAGATGAATCCTGGGCGATGAGATATTAATGGTCAAAGATGACCAAATGGCTCTGTCAGCACTATGAACCTGATAAAATCAATGTGCAGGGACCTAAAAGTGCACACATTAAAAATATCAAATGGTCTTTGTAGATTCCCAAATCTGGGGCATAAATACTTTGAAGTACAAGGAAGAGTATGGAATGTTCAGTTTAACCAGGAAGCTAACAGGGTACAAATGGTGAGCTCATGAAAATGGCAACTTTAACGGGTACAACAATGCAGTGCAGAACACTGAATAAAATGGCTCAATAAACCATCTCGAAAAATTGATCAAATGGATTCGTAGGAGCTCCTAACTGAAAACATAGCTTGTATTTCATACTAGCAGTACCCTGGAATGAATATTTTGTGCTGACACTCGCCAGGGAATCTTTTACACATGTGCAAAGTAGGGCTTTGACTAGCTGTTGAAACAGGGACTTATGCAGACAATACAAGTTGCAAATGGATTGAGCTTACCAAACTGAGCAAATGGATTCATAGGGACTTGAAACTTGGCATGTGGAATCATCTATACGCATACAATTTAGGGGTATACTTCTTTTAACATGACAATTAACTGGTCATGAAATGCAAAGTCTTAAAGTAGGTCATTTAATAAAATCTGCATTTGCACCTATGATGGACTTTCAGCTCACCCCTTGAAATGGGTACTTGATAAACTGATCTAAACTGAAATCTATAAGTTTTAGAACACTGCATAGGCCAAATGAAAGGTATAGGACCCATTTTCCAAGGCTTACCCCTTGACATTCAACTGGCTCCATTTTACATGCCCCAAAATAGGCCTCTCAAGTTGATTCACTAAGTAGTCATTTGAAAATGCAGAATGCAAAAATGGGCCTCTCAAAATACTCAAATTTTATGAGTCCCAACATACTGGTCTGATACCAATTGTAGAATCAACCAATTGTTGAAAGATGTATTAGTGAATACTACTTACCTACCGGTCAGACTGCACCATCTCCCATCTGATACCAATTGATCTTAAGAATCAAATGTGATTGTACTCTGAGTGCTACCAATTGGGAAAGTAGATACTCTTAATCATGAAATTCTCTCGGGTATTCCTACAACAATTTCCATCTTTTGTAGTTGATGTAGCTTGTACACCCATAAGTTCAAGCATGTCGGTTCTGCATTATGAGCACTTGAACTCCCCCTGAGTCATACATCTTAGGTCCTAATTGCTTGTCAGGTTCAAAACCAGAGGTAGCTTGCCCTTTATACTGATTGAGTTGTGCATATATGATCATCAAATGATCTATCAGCTCCATTATATCCACCATAGCATATGACATGATCCTAGGTGTACACAATGCCATACAATATCACTATCATGCCATAAATCAAACCGGTTAGCCCAAAAACATGCATGCATACATGATCAACAACTAGGCCAACATTTGTCATTTAGGTCATCTCCAATATCACCTGAGACATAAACTCCTCATTCCATGATATCGGGGCTAATGCAATGATCTTGAACCTCATTGTCTTACACTACCTGCAAGTACCTGCTAGCATTCATACTGGTAACATCTTGCACATACCGGTTTCTGATGGACTTGAAAAGCACTGAGAGCGGGGGTGAATCAGTGACACCAAAACGAAAACTACTTCAAACACTAGTCAGTAGATGAACTTAACAAAGCTTTTAAACACAATGCATGCAATCCAAAATGATATAACAACATCCACAAAAAATAAAGCATCCACCATAACACAAGTGTTTGTACGTGGAAAACCCAAATAGGTAAAAACCACAGTGAGATGGAACTCGCAAGTTAACTATTTGTAGTAATAGATAACTGACCGGTTAAGGTCTACAAAGTGCTCTGCGAGGAGCAAATCTTGTTAAAGATCCCAAAGCTTGATTAGAAGCTTATACCCTGTTAAAGGCAGTACCCTATTAAGAGTAACCTCGGTGGAGGATTTCTAAATCCAAACTAATGGATCACCCTATTAAAGGATTTATACATTTAAGCTTGTTATAACTTACTCGATTAGGGGATTTGATTCTGTTGGAATTGTTAGAAAACATTGGTTTGATCTGTTATGAGTAGCACAATACTTACTTAATCAGATCCTTCTAAACATATTCAACACTTCTCTTCTGCATACTCTGCAACTTAACTCTTTTTCCTTTCGCACATAACACTTTCCACTATGTCAAATAATTTATTGTGATGACAATATATAGACTATGATTTCATGTCGGCCTTAAGAAATCATAACACAATTTCCTAGGTGCAGTGTATCTGGACAAGTGATCATAACTCATCACAAAAATTGCCGCCAAGTAGTCGGTGCTAGTAACTCATAACGAAATTACCAAATATCGGTTGGAACAATCAAATACTAGTTGAATAAAACATATGAACCATTGTCCTTAAATCTTTTCTTGATCTTCATCTTGATGCTGACTTAGTATAATCACATACCGGTTGACACATAGTACTGGTTAGAGATAAACCTCTTGGTATAACCTCTAACATACCAGTTGACAGAGTAAATAATTGAAGTTACACCAGTAGTAAATATAATCATATGTGTGTGTGAGAGTGTTTCATCAATGACAACAAATGATGAATATATTATCATCATCATCAAGCCAACAGTTTCTTGTACCGATCCATCATCACTAATAGAGAACCTTCCTATAACTCCTGTCTTCTTGTGTCAATTTGTATCTAATGCCAATTGTAAATTTCCCAACCATTGAAACATGCAACAGTGATCCATCTATGATTTGTAGGTGTGTAGCCAAGGCAACCACTACACATGCTTACCATCTCATTTCCTTCCTTCATACCGACAACAAATAATCCTTTTGACTGCCCATTTTCACTGAGGGGGTGAAAAATCTAATCAATGAGTAACCCCCCCTAAGGTTCTGCACCTTCTTTAAGCCTTAGGAGATATCACTTGTGCATTGAATGCACAATGTTAGTCCATGGTCCTACTTTCTTCCTTCTTCTTCCACACCTGCATGGCTTCACTTTTCTTCTCATTTTCAGTCTTGGGAGCAAATCTCACCTTCTTTTGTTGATTGGTCCTTTCTCTACTGGATTATGCATCATGACTGGAAGCATTGTTGTAGTAGCAAACTGCATTCATACCAAGCAGTTGTCTTGAGGACCTTCTATCAAACCGGTTTGACCACCTTCTTTTGGTCATACCATAGTAACCGGTGGTCCTGTTGATCTTGTAGAAACATTTTTCCTTTGGTTCCATGCAGGTCTTTGACCTCCATATGCTTTATATCCATTTCTATGTTGAGCATGGCTACTATACCAACTTCCATATGACTGCAAGCCCTTCTTCTTGCATTCAAAATCTCTATGGCCAAATCCATTACAGTTATAACAAACACTATTAGCATAACCGAGAGAGGAAATATGCATATTTCTACTCCTTGATATATTTTGCTCATATGCATGATGTCTATGAGATCCTAGATTGTTCCTTCTAGATCCCTTTTTACATTCTTCTGCCCTATGTCCATAACCATTACATGCAAAGCAATAACCAGAGAAGGAAGATTTATAACTTACAAACTTTCTTCCATACATGGGGAGATCTTACTGATTTGGCATCTCCATTTTTAATTCTTCAGGGATGGACCCTAGGTTGTCCATTCTTTGCATTTCTTCCATCTGGTCCCTTCTTCTTCCACACTTGCCTTGACTTGAGGATAGCAACATTTCCTTGTCTTCTACAAGTAGGAGGTCGTGTTTATTGTCTTCTTATGTTCTTGCTTCCGGTGAAGCTTCCTTCTCCCATCTTCCCTTTTCCTTTGGGATTTGAATTGTTTCTCCTTCTTACAACACCGGTCATCATCCTTGTCTGTATGTCTTCACCAGTTGTGGTTAGATCAACCTTCTTCCAGGGAGCATCTCTAACTATGAAAGTTTGACCCATGTTATCTCCATTTGAGGAGACAAACAGACTATCATTGTGGGGGACATTCTTGCTGGTGGAGCATTCACCGACACCACAACCTAAGCCTCTGGTATCCTTGGCATGCTTTTTCTTTTTCAACATTTTATCCAAGGCATCACTGCTTCCATCAAACTAGATTCTTACCTTGAGCTCATCCTTACATTTCTCAAGGTCATTTCAGAGAATTTCCATTTCTCCTACCAGCTGTTGATATTCTTTATCCTTGACTTTTAGCTTAGATGCTAGATCATTACATTGGCACACCTTTCTGTCTTCTTATTGAGTCTTTAATTCTAAGACACATTTCTCAGATTCTTCAAGGCATCTGATCAACCGGTTCTGCTCCACAATTTCAACATTCTTGAATAACTTGTACTCATTCCTCACTCTATGAAGTTCTTCGAGTGCACTTACAAGTTCTCCTTCGAGATCAACTACTGCTTCTTCTTCTTCTTCACCTTCACTATCACTGCCAAACACATCTCATCGGTGGGAATGATCTGCATGATCATTCTTAGATGTGTGTCTCTCATCTTTTGAATCTTGTGCCATGAAGAGGTGAGTTTCTTCTTCATCATTGTTGCGGCTGCTAATAGATCTGCCTTCGTCATCTCCAGATACATGAGATGCATTTCTCATCCTATCTTCACAAGTCGGTTATGCAGTAGTATGCTCATTTCCATAGAGCTTCTTCAATCTATCCCATAAATTTTTTATTGATCTGCATCTGTCCACTTGTGAGGAGACATCATCTGATAACCCACAGAGTATAGCCTTCATTGCTATATCATTACATTGGTTTCTTCTTTTTGTGTCTGAATTGATGGGAGGACTCACTTTACTAGGGAATCCATTTACAATCAACATCCACATATCAAACCCTAAAGAGGATAGGTAGACTTTCATCCTACAACTCCAAATAGGAAAATTTGAACCATCAAATATAGGAGTAGGGATTGACACAAAACAAACCATTGTGTTCAAATACTAGAATCTACCCAAGCTGGAGAAATCTTATCAACCGAGAACCAAGGCTCTGATACCAATTATTGAACACTAGATGTCACTGAGAGGGGGGTAAATCAATGATTTACTAACTTTTCCCTTTTGAATCCTATGTGTGTATACCAGTTAATAGATCTAATCATAAAATAGACATATCAGTTAGATGGGAGACTCACACAAATGCAAGCACACATACAAGAGACATCACATAACACCAGATGTATGAGAAAAACCCAAGATGGGAAAAACCTCGGTGAGAAGTGCTACTGGAGACTACTACTCTAATATAGCCTCACAATAAAACACTTGATTATAACATTTAGGGCACCAACCCAAGGAGCACCACTCTTGCTTTAGGGCACTAACCCAAGGAGCATCAACCCCTGATTTTAGGGCACCAACCCAAGGAGCACCAACCCCTGCACTGAGCTCCAACTTAGTGATCTACAATGAACACATTCAATCACAAAAGTAATAGCCTTGTTACAAAAGGAACTTTGTAACTCTTATGCAAATCTCTCCACTCGTTCTTCTCTCTTCAATCCTTTGTTGGTTCTCTCCTCACCTTTTCACTGTAGTAACCTTATCTCCTGCTGCAACCAACTCTCTGTTGCACCTTGCTCTTTGTTGCACCCTTTCCGGTTTAGTCTCTTCTTCTTCTCTGCCAGTTTTGCTCTCTGCCGATTCTCTTTTCTCTCTGTCACACTATTGCTATTTATGTGTGTGAAAAGAGGAAAATGTATCTGCAAGATGTAAGATAGAATACTTGAATTAAGTCATTGCATGCATGGTTAGACATATATAATCATGAATATAAAAACCATAACAAATCGACCTATTTCCTTCTAAAAGATGCGAGTATAGACTTGCTCTCAAATTTGTCTAAGCAATACCAGTGACTAGAATACACCAAGATGAAAGATTTAATCTATATGAGCACAAGATTTAAGCTAAATGGATGCAAGATTAAGCTAGATGAATGAATATTAAGCTATATGAATTCAAACAATTATGATTACACTAAGTATGAAAAAAGATAAACTAAGATGCAATAATCTCAAAGCACAATATCTTCAATGACTCCAGAGCAAAAACTGCACAATAACAATAAATCTCCAGGGTATTTTGAATGAGAGATGAATGCTAAATTTATAGAGACTCAAAAGAGAGACCAACGGTCAAGATCGATTAACAATGAGCGGTTGAGATTGCTCAAGAAAAAGCACAATCCAGGGTAATTGAAATAATTGAGAGATCAGATTAAGTTAATCTTGATATAGATTCAATTATAGCTTGATTAAATGCATTCAAATTATAAATTTGAGTTTGCATTGGAGATAAAATTAGTTGATTCCATGCACTTGAGATAAAAATAGGTGATTCCATGCACATTTCTTTAATTTGCTCAAGATTTTTATTTAGAAAAAGCCTTTTCAATGCAACTGAACCTCTTTCCTCGAGAAAAGCTTTGAGTTCTATTTTTAGAGAAAATGATTAATTCAATTTAATTGCTTTTATGAAATTTCTCAAGTTATCTCAATTTTAGAAAAAGAAATATCTTAAGTTTGATTTCTTCTCTCAATTTAATTCTTTTCTTTTGTTTTCAATTTAACTCTTTCTTTTGCAGATTAATTCCTCTTTTTGTAAAATAATTCCTCTTTTTGTGATTTAAATGGCAATTTATTTATTAATTAAATATGCTAGGATATTTAATTAAATAAATAGGATAATTGATTAAAATGATTTACCTGGAATGGTTAATTAATTAAATAAATATTTAATTAATATAGAGTGATTAATTTTCTATGTAACATTAATGATTGAAGAATTAATTAATTAGGTTCTCAAAGTTGATTTAATTGCTTTTGGTTAGGACCTTAGTGATGTTGTCGAGATTAGGGGCTCATGGTTTAGGTGACCATTTTTAGGGTATTACACTATTCACCACTGGTCTTGATAACTTAGTCAGATGTCTACCATCTTATTCATGTCAGTTCTCAACTTGCCTTCTCTGTAATCTTCTGCAACTCTTTTTTGTCGATTTAGGCACCATTGGTTTATTCCTTTGTCAAACTCAATGGTCATCTACCAGTTGCTTCACTATTTTCGGTTGAACTCTTCAACCCGTTTATCACTCACACACTCAGTCTCTTTTCTAATTCTCATTGAGTACTTGATTGATTTTCTCTATCATGTAGCAACAACACTCTATCATTCATCAACTTTCTTTATCAATTTTGACTTGCATATTTATCAACAAGTCTTCCCACGAAAAACTAATTCAAACTTTAGGCGGTTAGGGTTTCTTCATCGACCTCAAGGCAAACCAAATCCAATCCGATCTTGTTCTAGAGATTTGCCTCTTGCAATGGATCAATCAACTCCGCCAATCACGCAACCTTCAACATATGTTTTCCATATTTTGCAAACATGGCAACCTGCATCCTGCATCCTGATATGTCATCCTTATGTTTTGTCGATTATCGTGCATGATGTGATTTCCATCACCTACTATAATCTGATCACTCAGTGCATCCTGGATCTCCCCTATTTGTTTGATCTCGAGCTGCAAAACCCAACAACACTCACATGATTTTTATGGTCAACCATAAATGCAGACTCAGTCGACAACTACCTCACCGACTTACACTTCACCGACCACCGCATACATGACACCTATGTCCTACGTGTCATCATCATCGGCATGGACCTTAGCTCGGTCACCATGTCGGTTTAGACTTTGTCACTGACTAACACACAATATCGGGTTCATCTACTAGTTTGCAAACCTTGCCAGTTATACCCTAACTGGTATTCATTCAACCTTGCACTCTGCTTCTCTTCTGGTGAAACACTCAACCAGTTAGCACATTTGCTAATCTACCTTATGCACCTTGTCAACTTACCGATTTACATCTATACCAGTAGTATCTTCTGCATGTATATAGGTAAGATACCATGCACATTGGTGGCACCAAAATTTATCTACATTCCTACAACATCCTCTATTTACAACTACTCAACCTTGCCTTCTTCATCAATAGATCGATTCTACTATTAACATGTTTGTCAAAGTGACAAACATATCCTTCAATCTCTGTGTTGGCAACACATCATGTCTACTTGACAGATCCGGTGCATATCTCTAATCTCATGCATCTAAGGCAACTTAGTGTTTCACTGATTCATTTGGTGGGAGACTTCAATCACCTGCCTTTAACCTTTTGTCTTATCTTAGAGGACTATGATGCAATCCTTGCATAATAGGAGATAAGCTCCACTTACCGATGGGAGAGGATATTTTCTATCTGCTTTTGACATTACACCAATGTGGCTTCCCTGTTTGAGTAGCATATCTTCAAATAGACACATGTGATCTTGTTTGGGCACACCCACTGTCAGTTTTCTCTTCATCCGATGGGAGTCCTGCAGATTCACATCCATACAAAATACCGGTGGCCTGCACATGCTTCACCTCCGATTTTGATGTAATTCTTGATAGCATTCCCCCTCTTCATCACAATCAACAACCCAACATCTCGCCCACTTACAAATGTCATCATTTACCGATTGTTATATCATACCAGTCTCCTGTCCATATCTTTAACACAAGTCAACATTAACTTGTGTACCAGTGACTCTAATGGCCACTATGCAAGATGACCTTCTCTTTCTTACTGGTTACACACCATTTCTGGTATTCATCAATGTTAGCATTGCTCATCAATCTCCCATACCAGTTGCCATCCTATACCGATTTACATCAATGACAACACAATGCCAAAGCATAATCCAACCACTCTACTGGAAGTTGATAGACAACAAAACAACTAGTGTTGACATCAATGACAAAACATCAATGCAATACATAATAAATTCCTCCAAATTTCCAACAATGTCCCCCTTTGGCATTAATAGCAACACTAGATGTGAAAAACATCCAAGTCCCAAGAAAATGCCAAACAAGTCTCCCCCAATGGAAGACATCCAATAGACTCTCCAAGAAGATATGACAATGAAGTTCTAAGTCAAAAACCAAACTCCCCCTGAGATTGATATCACAGTAAAGCTTTGTTTTTCCCATTTATCTCTCTCCCCCTTTGACATCAATGCCATAAATCTGACATAAACATCAAAGAAAAATCATAAAACCTTGAAACCACACAGTTGACTACTCCTCCTAAGTAGTAGCATCAACACATCAATCTAGAATGAATGATAGCACTGATAAGTGCACATCGGACTGATGTTAATCAACATCACTCAAGTCTCTATCGGAGGGGCAGAAACTCCCAACATGTCTCTGGAGTAGTCAAATGATTCATTATGCAAAGGTTTAGTGAAGATATCTACAATCTTCTCTTTAGTGTTCACATAAACGAGTCTGACTTCATTTGCTTCCACCTTCTTCTTCAGAAAATTAAAATTGATAGAAATGTTCTTAGTCTTAGAATGAAATACCTCTTTGATATATATCAATAGCACCAGAGTTATCATAGCGAATAACTACCGATTCATTGTAATCGACCCTTATATCCTTCAACATTTGCTTCATCCATAAAAATTGTGTACAGTTAGTAGCAATAACAACATACTCAAATTCAACAGTAGATAAAGAAGTACACGATTGCTTCTTGTTGATCCATGAAACAAGTTTCTTTCCTAGAAAGAAAGCTCCACTGAATGTGCTCTTCCAGTCATCAACATCTCCAGCCCAATCAACATTTGTATATGCACATAGTGTAAAGTTATCATCTTTAGGATACCACAAACCATACTCAGTTGTTCCTTGCAAATACCTGAAAATCCTTTTCACTGCACACTCATGATTCTCTCTAGAATCACGTTGATATCTTGATACAATACAAACAATGTTCATTTTATCCGGTCTAGTCTGAGTCAGATATAACAAATCTCCAATCATATATTTGTACCTTGTAGGATTTACCAGAGCTGATACATCTTTCTTTTTCAATTTCTCACTTGTAACCATAGGGGTACCAACCGGTTTAGAATTTTCCATACCAAATTTATTCAACAACTCTTCAGCATACTTAGTTTGATAGATTAAAATACCTTTATCATTATGAGTAATCTACAAACCTAAGAAAAATTTCTCCTCCCCAATCATAGACATCTCAAATTCATTCTTCATATTTTCAGAGAATTCCATACATAATTTATCCTCACCTCCAAAAATGATATCATCAACAAATACTTCAACAATCAATATGCCATCATTAGTGATCTTATAATATAAGTTACTATCAGCATTACCTTTAGTGAAACCAAGCTTCAAAAGATATTTGTCCATTCTGGCATACCAAGCTCTAGGGGCTTGTTTCAATCCATATAACGCTTTCCTTAACTTGCAAACCATGTTTTTATCATCTGAAAGTGAAAAACCATCAGGTTGCTCGATATAAACTTCCTCTTCAATATCACCATTCAAAAATGCACATTTTACATCCATCTGATAAACCTTGTATTTCTTATGGGCAACATAAGCAAGAAATAATCTCACATCTTCAATCCTAGCTACTAGAGAAAAAGTCTCATCATAATCAATTCCTTCCTTCTGAGAATATCCTTTACATACCAATCTAGCCTTATTCCTCACAAATTGTCCATCCTCATTCAATTTGTTCCAAAAAACCCATTTAGTTTCAATAACATTCTTATTTTTAGGTCGAGGAACTAAAGTCCATGTGTTGTTCTTTTCAATTTGATCTAATTCCTCTTCCATAGCGTTCATACAACATTCATCTTTACAAGCTTCAATGACTGATGTCGGTTCAACTTGATAAATTAAACATACCTCATCAGTTGCCAACATTCTTCTTGTCATTACTCCTTTGTTCTTGTCTCCAATGATATGATCTTCTAAATGATTTAACCTTACATACCGAGGAGTCTTTTGACTTTCTGTTTCCCTGCACTGATCTTCAGTACTGTTGAATTTTTTGATACCACCGGAGTAATTGGTTCAACATTCTGTTCCGGTACAGGTGCTACCAGTTCAGTTATGATCATCTCCACTTCTGGTTCTCTCTCATAAGTTCTAATTTGACCTTTGTACAACTCATCCACCTTGACATTAGCGTTCTCCATAATTCTTTGCAGTCTCTTGTTATAACATCTATATGCTTTGCTTTCATTAGAATAACCAAGAAATATCCCTTCATCACATCTGGGATCAAACTTTCCAATAGAATCATCTCTCTTGACATAGCATTTATTACCAAAGATTTTGAAATACTTAACTGAAGGTGTATGACCAAACCATAACTAATAAGGTGTCTTATCAGTGTCTCTTTTGATATGAACTCTATAGAATGTGTATACCACCATGCACACAGCTTCTCTCCAATAGATATGAGGCAGATTATCTTCCATGGTTATAGTTCTAGCCGCATCCAAGGTAGTTCTATTCTTTCTTTCCACAACACCATTCTACTGAGCTGTCCAGGGGGCAGACAACTATCTCCTTATCCCATGCTTCTCACAATAACTGTTAAATTCATCGAATGTGAATTCACCACCCTGATTTGACCTTAAGAATTTAATCTTCAACCCTATCTCTATCTCAACTTTAGCTTTAAAGATCTTAAACTTTTCAAAAACTTCAAATTTTTCATTTAGAAAAGTAACCCACATCATTTTAGAATAGTCATCAATGATTAATATAAAATATCTATCACCCTGAAAACTCTTTATTCTAGCAGGACCACATAAATCAATATGAATAAGATCAAGAACATCATTAGATTTATCTTGAATACTCTTAAAAGAAGTTTTGACCTGCTTTCCCAATTGACATTCCTTACGTATCGAATTATAGGGCTTCACAATCTTAGGTATATCTCTAACAACCTTAGTTGAACTGATCTTTACAATGCAATCAAAATTGACATGACACAACCTCTTATGCCATAGCCAACTCTCATCAATTTGTGCAATCAAACATGTTTTCTCATCATAGTTCAAATGAAAGATGTTACCTTTAGTCTGTGTACCGATTGCAATCTCCAATCCAGATTTGTTAATGATTTTGAATTTTCCATCCTTGAACTGTAATTCAAATCCCTTATCCACCAACTATCCTACATTCAAAATATTATGCCTTAAACCTTCAACATAATAAACATTATTAGTATTATGCTTAACATCCAATGATATAGTTCCTCTTCCTCTGATCATGCATGCTTTGTCATCTCAAAATCTAACCAGTCCACCATCAAATTCTTGCAAAGATAAAAAATTCCTTTTATCCCTGGTCATATGATGTGAACAACCACTGTCTATCATCCATTCATCCTTGTCTTCAATTCTAGCAGCAAGGCCTTTTCTTCATTTTGAATAACAGGTACCAGAGAATCTTCCTTAATAGCCAAAAATACCCATTCCTTACCACTATCAGATCCACTAGATAAATCTTGTGTTGGGTCATCATTAGAATCAGTTACACCTTCCTCATCCGCATAGTAACATGATTTGTCTTTGTTTCTCCTGTACTTATGCTTGTTCTGATAATCATGGTTAGGCCTAAAAGATCTTCTAGCTCTCTCTTCAAATCTTGAATTCCTCTCAGGACATCTAGATGCAAAATGACCTATCTTGTTACATGCAAAACATTTAAAAGGTGATTTTCCTTCATACTTACTTCCAACAAATAGGGCTTCTAGTTGCTGAAACTCTTCATCTTCTTTCTTCATTTCATCCAGTTCCTTTGCATATAAAGCTTTCCAATCACTCTTTCTGGTTGATGATGTGGGTGCATGAAATGCAGATTCAACCTTTGTAGCTCCTTGAGGACCAAATTATTCAAGCTTAAAAGTAGACAATTTTCCAACCAAAGTATCCTGGTTAACAAAAGTGTTAGTCATTGTTCTTAGCTCACTAATTGTAGTAGTCTTCATCTTGTAAGACGGTGGAAAATCTCTCAAAACTTTAAAAACAATCTGATCTTCGTTCAGAGATCCACCACAACACCGAATTCCCATAACAATTTCATTAACTCTTTCCATGAAAGTAGTAATCCTTTCATTTTCTTCCATCTTCAGGTTCTCATACCTTACCCAGTAACCATCAAGTTTAGCAATTTTAACAGTAGGGTCACCTTCATTTAGAGATTCCAACTTATCCCATATAGCCTTCACATTAGATTGGTCAGTTAATCCCATAATTTGTTGATCAGATAGTGCACTCAAGAGTGCTTCTCTAGCTCTACAATCATTTTCAATGTCCTTATCCAGGCTTTCCGGAGGAGGATTGCTAGATGTTAGATTATAAGGAGTATAGCCTTTCTCTATGATCTCCCAAATTTCTTTCCCAATACATCTCAAATGAGTCTCCATCCGAATCTTCCGTACTTTGTAATTTGTCGAATCAAGCTTAGGGGTTTCTCTCCGGAAAAAAAATGCAGTGAATTATTAGTTGCTATAGGATCTTCCTCAAGCGGTTAAGCTTCTACAAAAGGGGACCAAGCTCTAATACCAATTGTTAGGATAACCGATGGACAACTAAGAGGGGGGGGGGGGGGGCGATGAATTAGATGTCAACAGATTATAAAACTTTAAACTCACAAAACCTTCTATTGGAATGCATAAACCAAATACCTAAATAGCAGATGTAATAGTTAAGCATAAACATTAATTACAGAATAATTAACCAACCATCCATAACACATGACACCAAGATTTCTATGTGGAAAACCCGGTAAAGGGAAAAACCATGGTGGGAGGCCTACCCATAGTCAGATAATAATTTTGCAACAAGTATGTGATTACAATAAGAGGGGCATGCACATGCAGGAAGACACACTACCTAGAGAACACTGCTCATCACAAAAGGAGCCTCATAGACTACAAACAAATCCAGACTACAACTAGGAAAGATGAGTGAACTGCAAGAATAAAATCTCCTATGCCTGAGTATAGTTCCAATTAATCTCAATACCGGAGGTCTTAAACCTCTTTCACAAACCCAATTAGATCACCTATGATCGACCAAAACCTCTGCATATGATTACAACATTATTCACTCACAGATAATCCTATATCCCATAAAACCACAATCTACAAAGAGATCTTACATCATATTTATACCAACCCAGGACCTAAACAATTAGGTCGGCCACCTAAAAGATAATACAATAGATCTATTACATAATCCCGCAAACCAATGATAAGCCAAGTCGGCCTAAGACCGAAACAACATAATCCAAGAATAAATCCAACCAGTGATGCATCAGGAGCATCAACCAACACGTTACACAAACCGGTCCATAACCTAGTAGAATAAGACTGAACCTATAATAGGTCTCCATAAGACAAATGAAACACCACTGATCAACTGGAACATGAACAAGATAACCATCAACATCTTGATAACCTTCTAGAAGCTGCACCAACACCACTTATTAGATTCATCAAAAGATCTTCATCAAAGTTCTGCTGGTAAAACCCTTACCGTTGACCAAAAGGCTTACTAGAACAAATGGTGGCATCCAGATCATCAAATCCCAAACCAACTGAATGTGATATGCATTGGAGACACATGAATAACCAATCCAAGCCAATACCACAAGCTAGACTAAATTGGAGAATATCGGAGATGGTCTCCAGATCAATTAACATAATCCAACCACTCTACCGGAAGCTGATAGATAACAAAATAACTAGTGTTGACATCAATGACAAAACATCAATGGCAAAACATCAATGCAACACATAATCAATTCCTCCAAATTGCCAACAATTATCTACTACAGATTGTCCTACATCCCCATCTAAGATGGAAGACATAAGCAGAGTGTCTTACCAAAGTGAATCTATAATTTTGATGTATGCTATGGTCTTTACTAGACTAGACATTGCCCAAGTAGTGGGAGTTCTATCCAGATATATTTCTAATCCTAGTAGAGTTCATTAAGATGTAGTCAAAAGAGTCTTCAGATATTTGAAGGGTACCTCAGAGTATTATTTGTGTTATCATGGTAATTAAGTTGGAGACATGATTTCCCTTGATATTCAAGGTTATGTGGATTCGTACTGGGCATGTGATATTGATAGCAGAAGATCAACCAGTGCTTATGTGTTTACTTTATTTGGTGGTGCAATTAGTTAGATGAGTAAGCGACAAGCTATGGTTGCTTTGTCCACTATTGAAGCAAAGTATATGTCAGCTACTCATGCTTGTAAAGAGGCCATTTGGCTTAAGAGATTGTGTTTGGACATTGGAATAAAACAAGGAGCTGTGACAGTTTATTGTGATAGTCATAGTGTGATCCGCCTACCAAAGAACCCGACATTTCATTCCCGGACCAAGCACATTTATGTTCAATATCATTTTGTCAGAGACATGGTCAAAGATGGAATGGTACAGCTGGTTAAGGTAGAAAATTTGGTGAATGTTGTATATTCTTTAACTAATGCTCTGAGCATAAAGAAGTTCAGATGGTGCTCGGAATCTATGGGCCTCATGGCCCCTAGTAATTGATTCATTATGTTGATACTCCTTTAGCTCTTGCAAGGTGTTCGACAAGTGGGAGATTTATTGGAAAAATTGTGTCTCAACCTTGAATTTACATGAGGTTATTATTATAGTAAGTTTTTATTTGAAAATGAAATGGCGAAATTCTGCCCAAAGCTTCTGGTTGGATAGATAAGCATTTTGGTAAAGTTATGTTGCAAGATCACAACTAGTTTTGAAGATATTAAATTTTTCATTTTGGAGGGGTCTAATGAAAGGTTTAAATTTGATTTTGAGGACTTTAGAGGCCCCTAAAAGCCCTAAAAAAGTGGGCATAAATGACATAGAAATTTATGAGGCAATAGAGCACTTCGCAAGCTTTCTAGCACTTCAAACTTTTTGTTAATAGGACACACGATTCTCAAGTTATGGCCTCCAGAAGTTTCTACTCCTGAAATAGGAAATATAAAATACATCAGACACATAAATGAGTTGTAAAAAGGGAGGGGCACATCATAGGGCATCTAGAAGGGAGATAAGGTTAGCTACACCTTATTGGGTGGTTTTAGCCCATGGTTTTGTAATACCATTTTACAGTTTCTTGTATTGTATCTCCTATATATGAGTTGTGTGAGATAGAGGTTGTGTGTAAGAGTCTTATAGCTATTGAGTTACCTCTGAATCTCTGATTGTTGGCATTTTGTATAGAGATTGCATATATGTTGTCATTGATGTCAATTGAACCGGTAATGGTATTTATGTTATTGCTGATATTGTTGTTTTTGATATTGTCTAATAACCAGTAAGAAGAGATTTGTGGAAGATGTTGTAAACCGATATGTAAAGTTTGTGAGTTGAACTGGTGTAAAGGGTTAAACCTTTCTATGCAATGTAACCGGTAAACCCTAACCAATCAAGTTTGTTGGCTTATTCTCTGATAAGTGGTAATGATGGAGACATGTGTGATCATTGTATGAGGATAAGTTCAAATTTTTTTGGTGCGTTTGTTTATTGTCTAGGGAAGGAGCAAAGTGTTAGGTCCCGGGGACAACTGAGAGGGGGGGGGGTGGGTGAATCAATTGTCCAATAATTTAATCCAAAATAACTTAAAATGACTTTAGTACACAATACCGGTGAACTAGCCTTTTATGCCGGTAGACAGTTTAATCAGTTAATTGCAATACCGGTAAGGATTAATGCATGAGACACAAAGATAAAGTCATCCACAACACATAACACCAATATTTGTATGTGGAAACCCTGTAAAGGGAAAAACCATGGTGGGAAACCTTACCCATAATCAGATGATACTACTGTAGATAGTAAGTGTATACAAATGGGGTCTACACATGTAGAAAGGCCAAGTGCCTAGAGCTCACTACTCAATCACAAATGGGAAGTCACACTGACTTACAGTTGGTTGGTTAGATCCAATATGAATGTACTGCATAATTTGGCATCTTTTGCATGCTGGATTTAGTATCGGTGTAGTTCTATTTGTCTTCACAAAAACCTTCTTCAACCTTCAAATGATGTCTGTGTTTATAGCTCTGCTTATCTTTGCATATACCTTCACACAATTCTTTTTCACATTCCACATTCGATCTTACAAATAAGATCTTACATTTATACCATAACCTAGGACCAATTTTAGTAGGTCGGCTCTACAAGATATTACAATAAAAATATTTTATAAACAAAACAATATCCGATGCAATAACCGATTGAACATGTCATCTTAATGCATTTACAACAATAATTAATCATCTCCAAAGCGTGCCATGCTGATTTGGAAAAGATAAACCTACTGGTGTATAACCTGGACCTATTTGCCGATAATAGCAAATATGCAAATACAAATATTCTGATAAACCAATCTTTAAGATGAAGTGTCAAAAAGATGTCTTTGACATAATCATGTGTTTTCCATGCTATTCCAAGTGCCGGTGATCATTATATCCTGCCGGCGTACCATATACCGGTGACTGTGCATAAGTCACTTGCTTGCCGGTGAATGTTGCTGATTCTCCAAAGTGCCAGAGTTGATAAGTGTTAGTAGTTGTTGACATCAATGACAAAACCATACCAAAATACCAACACAAAGTGGATTGCATCTAATGCACAATGTATGATGAGTTACAAAGTCTGATGAAGCGGTGATCATGGAGTGGTTGGAATTTTCTTGAAGAATGTGAAGAGATTGTCATGATTTCTAATGGTCAAGATTGTACTGACTTGTTTGTAATCTCGATGATGAGAATTAGGTTTTTGTTATGTTACCGACCTAATTGATTTGTATTTAAGGTCGATGAAGTTGTTTGTAAAGGTTGTTGGCAAGATTGATAGAAACCTATTGAGTGTGTAGTTGCCTAACCAATGAATGGATCTGCACTTTGAGTAAGGTAGATTGAAGCTTAAGAAGGATCCGACCAAGCAAAAATAGTGCTACTCAGATAGATCAAGAAAACTTGTTGTTTTCTAACAATTATAGCATAAGTGAAATCCCTTAACCAGGTAAGCTCTAACAAGCTTGGTTACTCATTAAATCCTCTAATAAGGTGGTCCATTAGCTTGGAAACTTAAATCATCTAGAGAGGTTACTCCTAACAGGGTATTGCACTTTTCATCAAGGCATATTTGTAAATCCCTTAACCGGGTGATTCCTAACCAGAATTAGTTCTTAACATGACTTATTGTAAAGCTTTAATAGGCTTGGCTCCTAACAGGGCAAACTTCATAAGAGTTCAGATAGCTATCCTTGTGAGTCTCATCTCACCGTGGTTTTTACCTATTTGGGTTTTCCACGTATAAACATTTTTGTCAAGTGGTGAATGCTTTTGTGATTATGTTCTTATTTGTTGATTTGATTAACTTCTGATAAGGCATGATAAGTAGAAGCATTGAGAGATGAATATGTTCAGTTATGATTAAGCATTGTTGATGTTTACAGATTAAAGTTGTTTACTGTTAAGTTGTCATAACAGTCTAACCGGTTGATGTCAAGTATTCCTATGAATATTGATCTTGACTGAGATATGTTTACTTTGTGTGACTAAGTTTGAGTTTGGGAACTTTGTATCAGTTTTTCAATATACTTATTCACCCCCCCTCTCAGTATTCTACTGGATACTTGTTATTTCATCATACCATCAGTTGGTATCAGAGCATCTCAGGTCCTCTTAATCTAAAAGCCTAACAGCTTGAGGAAAAGATCTTGTAGATCACAATGAAGAAAGAAGGTTCGAAGTTCAACAAAGATAACTATAGAATATGGAGTGACATAATGAAGATTTACATTAAGAGTCTTGGTAGTCAGTATTGGGATTATATAGAAACCAAGTATATTACACTGACTGGAACCCTAACTGATGATCAGAAGAAAGAACAACAAGAAAATCACCAAGCATTAGAGGCTATTATCAGTTCCCTGTATGATGTTGAATATGTAGATGTTCATGGTCTTGAAACTGCATATGAAGTGTGGAAAAAGCTTGAAGAAATTTATAGCGGTGATGAACATGTTAAGATTGCCATAGATGAGAGTTTAAGAGGAAAATTTGATGACATGAGAATGTCTGAAGGTGAGAATATCCAACAGTATGGTCAAAGGATTAAAGAGATATTTGGAGAGATAAAGAGTGTAGGAGGAAAAGTGGAAGATGCCATAGTAATCAGTAAGGTACTGAGAACCCTACTACCGGTCTATGCTATTCGAGTTGCAGCTATCCAATAGCTGAAATCCATGGACAAGAAAAAGGTAACTCTTGACTCTATTATCGACAAACTTACTGCTTTTGAACAAAATGGCTATGATGGTAGTGTATAGAAATCAGAATCTACATTCAGAGCTTCTGTCTCTAACTCATCTGTGAGAAGAATTAGAGATACCAAACATAGTTATGAATCTAGATCCAGTAGAGATGCTGAAGATGAAGACAACTTAGTGGAACTTGAAGCATTGTTGGTAAAATGACTGCCTAGAGGCATTGGTAAATATAGAGGTAAGCTACCTTTAAAATGTTTTGCATGCAACAAGATTGGTCATATAGAAGCAAATTGCCCGAATGGTGAAAATGAATACAAGAGAGACAAATTTAAGAAGTATAAAGGTAAAGGCAAGAGAGATTGTCTTGTAGCTATTGACAGTGGTATTACTGATGAAGAATCTAATGATGATGCTAGTGAAGATATTGTGTTTGTAGCTATTAAGGAAGAAATATCAGATCAGAAGGCACTAGTATCCAGAATGGATAACTCTGATGATTGGATCATTGATAATGGTTGTTCACATCACATGACCGGTGACCAGAGCAAATTTATTCCTTGAAGGAATTTGATGGCGGTGTTGTCAGATTTGGCAATGACTCACCCTATCTGGTTAAAGGTAAGGGAGTTATTTCTCTTAATGGGAAGATTAGTGCTGACGATGTCTATTGGGTTGAAGGCCTAAAGCACAATCTTTTAAGTGTGACACAACTTAATGACAAAGGATACCCACTGGAGTTTAGAAATGGAATGTGCAAAATCTTTGACAACAAAGGTGAATTGATTGCAATCGGGAAACAGACCAGAGGTAATCTATTTAATCTCAATCCTAAAGTTAGCAACTATTTGATTGCAAAAATAGATGATAGTTGGCTTTGGCATAAGAGATTTTTTCATATAAATTTTGACAATATTCTTAAAGTAAGCAAGTCTAAGACAGTAAGAGGTCTACCTCGGCTAGACAAACTGGTTAATGCTCTTTGTAAAGAATGTTAGCTAGGAAAGATGAATTCTTCAACTTTCAAGAGCAAGTCCTTCTCAACAGAGCACTTGTTAGATTTGGTTCATACAAATCTATGTGGACCAAAAAGAACAAGAAGCATTCAAGGTGACATATACTTCATCATCTTCACTGATGATTGTTCAAGGATGATGTGGGTCACATTCTTGAAGGATAAGAATGAAGCTTTTAGTAAATTCAAGGCATTTAGAGCCTTAGCTAAGAAAGAGAGTGGCAAAAAGATAAAATGTCTAAGAGCAGATCAAGGCAGTGAATTCACTTCTATTGTGATGATAATGGTATCAAGCGGCAACTTTCTGCACCAAGGACACCACAACATAATGGTATAGCAGAGAGAAACAATCGGTCAGTGGTTGAAGCTGCTAGGACTATGTTAATACAAGGAGGTGTAGCAAAAACATTTTGGAAAGAAGCTGTAAGTACAACTGTTTACACAATGAACTGAGTTTTGGTGCAAAGAGGTAAGGACAGGACCCCATATAAATACTAGTATGCGAGATCACCTGATGTTAGCTATTTTAAGATATTTGGAAAAAAATGTTTTATTAAAAGAGGTGATTGCATAAGCAAGTTTGAAGCTAAGAGTGATGAAGACATATTTCTTGGCTATTCCACCAAGAGTAAGGCCTATAAATGCTTCAACAACCGGACACAAAAAATTGTTGAGAGTGTTGATGTTCGTGTAGATGAATGTCCTGAAGATTCAAAAGGAATTGGTTCTGAGAAGAAGGATGAAGATCCTTGCATTTTTCTTTTGGAACCTGAAACTGTTAAATCAGAAACCGGTAAGGCAAATCTTGATGTACTTGTTTAACTAGAACAAATTAATTAAGAGGAAGATGATAATGAAGAAGCTGAACTTGAAGAGAATGATCATGTTATCCCTAGGTATGTGAGACTGAATCACAGTCCTGAACAAATAATTAGGGATAAGGATGTCGATGTACTAACTAGAATGAGAATAAGAGAGAACTCTTGCATGATCTCCACCTTTGAACCTATAAGTGCTAAGGAGGCATTTGGTGATGATCATTGGGTGAAATCTATGGAGGAGGAGTTGGATCAAATTGAGAAGAACAACACTTGGACCTTGGTACCCTGACCAGTAAACAAGAATGTTATAGGTACTAAATGGGTGTTCAGAAACAAGTTAAATGAAGATGGTGTTGTAGTTTGCAACAAGGAAAGATTAGTATGCAAAGGTTATGCACAAGAAGGAGAGGATTATGGAGAAACTTTTGCACCAGTAGCAAGACTGGAAGGTGTCAGAGCATTGCTTGCATTTGTAGCTCATAAGAAGTTCAAGGTATACCAGATGGATGTTAAGTCTGCATTCTTGAATGGGATACTAGAAGAAGAGGTTCATATAGAGCAGCTTGATGGTTATACATTGATAGATAAGGAAGACATGGTATGAAAATTGCATAAAGCTTTGTATGGATTAAAGCAGGCACCTAGAGCATGGTATGAATAGATTCATACTCATCTGATGAAGATAGGCTTTGCTAGAACCAGTGATGACAACAACATTTATCTCAAGTTTGAAGGAGATGAAATACTGGTCAGTGAAGTATTTGTTGATGATATTATATTTGGAGGTAATGATGACATGAGTAATTGTTTTGCAGATGAAATGAAGAATGAATTTGAGATGTCATTAGTAGGGGAAATAAAAAATTTCATAGGCTTACAGATACAATAGATGAAGAATGGTATTTTCATTACTCAATCCAAGTATGTGAAAGAGGTTTTGAAGACTTTCAGTATGAGTGACTGTAAACCAGTTGGAACTCCAATGGTTACAGGTTGTAAATTATCCAAGGAAGATGCATCTAAGTCTGTAAATGAAAAGGAATACAGGTCAATGATTGGCAAATTACACTATATTGTTCACAGTCGACTGGATATTGCCCATGCAGTTGGTATTGTTGCTAGATTTCATAAGAATCCAAAGGAGGCACATCTGATGGCAACCAAAAGAATTTTTAGATATCTGAAAGGTAATGTTGACTATGGATTATGGTATCCATATGGTATAAATTTTGATTTGAAAGCATATACAGATGCTGATTGGGTAGGAAATATTGATGACCGAAAGAGTACTATCAATGGAGCATTCTTTCTAGGAGGAAGGCTAGTTTCATGGAGTAGTAAAAAGCAAAGTTGTACTTCATAATCTACTGCTGAAGCTTAGTATGTAGGAGCTTATATGAATTGCACACAAGCCATGTGGATGAGGTACGTTTGGGAAGGTTTGAAGATGGAAATATCATAACTAATAAATATTTTGTGTGATAATACAAGTGCAATAAACATTTCAAAAAATCTTGTTTTGCATGCAAGGACTAAGCACATTGAATTGAAATATCACTTCTTGGGGGAAAAAGTTCAAAATAAAGATGTTATCTTGGAGCATGTTTCTACAAAGGAGCAACTTGCAGATATCTTTACCAAACCTCTGCCTAAGACCACTTTTGAGTATCTTAGAAGTCAATTGGGGGTTGTCCTTGGTGCAGGTGCACCCAAGCAAGCTATCAAGACCATGAAGAGTTATGAATCAAGACAAGTGAATTGGAGTGTTTTGAAGCCAATAATGTCAATTTGTAATGATCAATATGATTTTAAAGTTAAATGTCTTGAAGGTCTTAATAAGGGCTTTAGGACCAAAATTATGTAAGGGAGGCCAATAGTGCCTAAATAGGATTTGGATGGTTAGATAAGTTTGTTTGGATTCTAGGAGTAATAAAACATTAATTTTGATAGGTTAGACTTTAAATTATTCAATAAATTGTAAGTTAGAAATTCAAATTTTTGAATTCTAACGGTTAGTTGTTTTTAGGTGGGAAAATGGATTTTAGAGTCTAAACAAGTCTATAATGATAAATAACTGATTGATTTCGGTTTGGGAAGTTGGGGGAAGGTATTATAAAATATTTTAATTCCATTTTGGTGTGGTTGGATGCTACAGTACGGATGTTGTACGGATTTAACAAAAAAAGTGGAAAAAACCTTCATTTTCTTGCAATTTCTTGTGTTTTGTTGCTTGAAAGTGATTGATCTTTCATGGTATAAGCCTTGGGAAATCATTGAGAATTGTAATAAGTATTTTTGAATGCTTTTGTAGAGGTTTTTGATCAGATTTTTTCCATTTATTGCTGACTGTAGTTAAATTTCTGGGTTGTGTCATTGGCATTGAAGGCCCAAAAAGCAATTTGGAGCCCTTCTATGGATGTAAGGTCCTGTTTCTCATAGATGAGGCTCTACCTAACATGTACCATATGAAACTAACAAGTTCCATGCAGGAAAGTTAACAAAAATTGGGTGTACACCATTGGAAAGTGCAGGTTGAGAAGGGGAAAGTGGTGACTAACTTGTAGCAGCAGAAGATCTACCCAAAGGAGGCATACTTTTTATGAAAAATAGTCAAATAGAAGGTTGTATACATGCTATATGACCTTTTTTTGAGGTCTGGAAGTGAAGGGAAGTGCCTAAACAAAAAGGCCCTTGATTTTGGAGCAAGATGGTGAGGGGTTTGGGGTTTGCACATAAAACAAGATCATAGAACCTAAAAAATTGGATTTTCCTTGGTTTGGAGTCATAAAAAACTACTGTTGAAAGTTGTAGGGTTTGAAGATAAGTACTTCATATACTTGCTTTGTAAAAGTGGGGTTCTTGCATAGGAAAAATAGTCTCAATCTTAGGACAGCAGAGGCATGGTCCAAAACAATCCTATCTGATTTTGATATATGTTGTAATACTCCAAAATGGGTGTTTGAAAATATAATTTTTTTGGTGAGTTCTTTGGGAAAATCTAGAGAAAACTAATTTTTTCAGTCTCAGGTGGCCTAGTAAGGGCTAGTAGCCTAATTGAGGCTTAGAAGGGTTTGAGTTTTTATTGGTGGGCTGGAACTTTGTAACCTATTGATTATTGTTGAAATAGGTGTGAATAGGTGTTTGAAACCATTTGGAACCATTGTAGGGTGTTGGAGTGAGAAAAGCCTTTCTTTATCCATTAAGAAGCCTTTGAAACACTAGGTGAATTCAAGAAGTTGGAAGCATTGAAACAAACACATTGGCTTAGATCAATTTGACCCCTGAACCCTCTGCATCAGTCCCTCTTCATGAAGTTAGTTGAGCATGATGCTGATTGAATCACTCCCTGAATTACTTGGAGAATTTTACATGGATTGATGAAGAAGTGGATGTATTCCACAGGGGGAGCATCAAGTTGCAGTTTGAAGTTGATGCATAGTGAGAGAAAAATTACATATTTTTACTTTCACTTTGGCATTGCTGTCAAAGGGGGAGAAGAATTATGTGATTGAGGAGAAGAAAATAATTATGTGATTGAGGAGAAGAATTATGTGTCTGATTAGGTGAACCAGCAGCAGGATGAAGACAATCAGGAGCAAGGTGAACACTTGGTAATGTAAACCAAGATTCCTATTCACCAATCTCAGCAACAATCAAAGGCGTTGATATTTGTATTGCCATTAATGCCAAAGGGGGAGATTGTTGGGATTTTGAGTTTGTTGGCATTTTGCATAGAGATTTCATTAATGATATGTTGTCATTGATGTCAATTAAATCAGTAAGAAGAGCTTTGTGGAAGACATTGTAAACTAGTATGTAAAGTTTGTGAGTTGAACCGGTGTAAAGGGTTAAACCTTTCTATGCAATGTAACCGGTAAACCCTATCAACTGTTAAACCCTAACCGATCAAGTTTGTTGGTTTATTATCTGATAAGCGATAATGATGGAGACACTTGTGATCATTGTATAAGGATAAGTTCAAATTGTTTTGGCACATTTGTTTATTGTCTAGGGAAGGAGCAAAGTGAATTGCATCTAATGCACAATGCATGATGAGTTACAAAGTCTGATGAAGTGGTGATCATGGAGCGGTTGGAATTTTATTGAAGAATGTGAAGAGATTGTCATGATTTCTAACAGTCAAGATTGTATCGACTTGTTTGTAATATCGATGATGAGAATTAGGTTTTTGTTGTGTTACCGACCTAATTGATTTGTATTTAAGGTTGATGAAGTTTTTTGTAAAGTTTGTTGGCAAGATTGATATAAACCTATTGAGTGTGTAGTTGCCTAACCAGTGAATGGATCTACACTTTGAGTAAGGTAGATTGAAGCTTAAGAAGGATCTGATCAAGCAAAAATAGTGCTACTCAGATAGATCAAGAAAACCTGTTGTTTTCTAACAATTACAGCAAAAGTGAAATCCCTTAACCGGGTAAGCTCTAACAAGCTTGGTTACTCATTAAATCCTCTAACAAGGTGGTCCATTAGCATGGATTCTTAAATCCTCCAGCGAGGTTACTCTTAACAGGGTATTGTGATTTTCATCAAGGCATATTTGTAAATCCCTTAACTGGGTGATTCCTAACTGAAATTAGTTTTTAACATGACTTATTGTAAAGCTTTAACATGCTTGGCTCCTAACAGGGAAAACTTCAGAAGAGTTCAGATATATATCCTTGTGAGTCTCATCTCACTATGGTTTTTACCTCTTTGGGTTTTCCACATATAAACATTTTTGTCAAGTGGTGAATGCTTTTGTGGTTATGATCTCATTTGTTGATTTGATTAACTTCTGATAAGGCATGATAAGTAGAAGCATTGAGAGATGAAAATGTTGAGTTATGATTAAGCATTGTTGATGTTTATAGATTGAATTTGTTTACTGTTACAGTCTAACCAGTTGATGTCAAGTATTCTCATGAATATTGATCTTGACTGAGATATGTTTACTTTGTGTGACTGAGTTTGAGTTTGGGAACCTTGTATCATTTTTTCAATACACTGGTTCACCCCCCCTCTCAATATTCTACTGGATACTTATTCTTTCATCATACCATCACTAATTAGTGGTACTCCTATGAAGAGCTTTATCTGCAAGTATATTGTAATCTGTTTTGATTGTTAAATAATATATTGGGCGGCTTTTGGAGTGTGGGGGTTTTCTCCTGAATGGGTTTTCCCCATGTAAATCATTGTGTTATGGTTTGAATGTTATTATATCTATTTTCTATAACTATTGTGATGATCTGCAAAAGTTTTTGCATTACCCTCCTCTCAAGGTTAGTGTAGGAAGTCGTTCCGCTACTTAACTTCCTTACAATAATTATTTCTATTCATAGTGGATATATTCTTGTGTGTAGGTGTGCTCATCGTGGTTTTTCCCTGTTTGGGTCTTGGTGTTCATGTGTTGGATGTGTGTTGAAGTTTAATTGCTTATGTGCTACATTTAATTTTTGTTTTGGACTGATTCACCCCCTCTTAGTCCTACCTTGGGTTCAACATAGAGATGCTAATGAAAAACTTAATTCTTGTATCTCTCCTAGGGTATCTCTATTGGAATCCAAGAACACTGAGAGGGGGGGGGGGGGGGGTGAATCAGTGTTCTACTGGTAATGACAATTTTGAACTTATTGATTTTAACCAGTTAACAATAAATAAAATTAAAGTGCATACAACAATTAACACATAAAGAGGCAACACCATAACACCAATAGTTATACATGGAAAATCCTGCAAAGGGAAAAACCATGGTGGGGCTGATACCCACAATATCTATATACTTGATCAAGGTATACAAATATTACATGTAGGGGATTGCACATGCAATCAAGCCAATTGCCTAGAGATCACTTCTCAAACACATAATGGGAAGTCTCATTGACTTACAAAATATTACAAAGTGTTTACAAATTAAAAGGAACTTATAAATTGCATCTAACCATGCTAGATAAGTTCCAGTGAATGCTCTTATATCCTTCTCTGTATACTAGTTGTCTGATGCTCTGTTTTGCCCTGTTCTGGTACCGGTTATGTTATGCATGTGAAACTACACACATACACTTCTAATCGCTGACCAAAATGTATACCTATACTCACTGAAACATTCACAACCAAAAATTCGCATTCCATGACATATATGATCTATCGCTGAAATGATCTTCTTAAATATCCTTCCAACTTTACCATGTCGGCTTCAATGAGAAATATAAAAATGTTGGTTATCGATACATAATGAGTTTCAAATATAAAATCCTAATGACCATGTTGGCCATCACACGGTACCACAAAATCCATGAAAGAAATAATTGGGACCAAAAGATTTCCTATCTGGGTTGTATCAATTACTGGGCTCCATATAGACGTTACCAGGATTAGGACTTAGCCGGGTATGAAGTGAATATTGGTGCCGGTGTAGAGCAATGTGAATATCGATTAAGTGCAATGAATGTTGATTAACTAAATATTGAAACCATTTACCCTAAGATGATGAGTTGCCATCAATGACAACCGAAAATGCCATTAACTCTTACCGAATGAGTGTCAATTTCCAACAATCTCCCCCTTTGGCATTGATGGCAACACTCATGTGAAAAATGATGTCAACCTTGAATCTTCCTCTGAATCTGCATAACCTCCTGACCTGTACATGAATCTTCTATATACATTTGATGTTGCCCTTGAGAAATATATACATTTTTCACTTATTCCTCCCCCTTTGACATCAATGACAAAGTGGGGTGCCCACAAAGAATTCTATACAGTTATAAACACGAGCTGGTTCTATACAAACTTCAAAATATCTGCATACATATTTTTCAAAAATGAAAAGTAGGTATCCCAACTCTGAGATTCAAGAATGGAGATCGATCCATTCAAGATAGTGGCATAATACTCACTTTCATTTGAAGTAGTGGGATCCTCCTTCTGCAAGTTAGAAATACACTCCGTTTTATGAAACAAAAAATTATCAAGTCGGGGACCAATCAGATTTCGGAGCTCATTTTCTCTCCTTATTATTTTGTCCCTACCCTTCTCCAATTTCAAAATTTGATCCATAACCACCAAAATTGGACCATCCAAAGAGTTTGTTAGATTGATTGTCGGGTTGTAAGAGTTAGAAATCTTAATTAAGTTTTTCTTACAGTCTGACAGTTGCTTGTCTATGGAGCTACTGAGCTTATCAAAATCTATACAAGCCTTATATACATTGCCTCCTTCAGCCAAAGTTGTATCAATGGATTGCAAGAAGGTCTAGAGTTTCTCCTTATCAATCTAAATCATTTGCAAAAATGTTAACTTTGTCGGTGACATTTTGTGGTAGGGTCTATCAAAATTGATGGAAAGTTGTGGTAAATTTTCTTTAGCTATGGCAAAAGTGTTAATTTCCAAGACAGAGGAGAGATCCACCATAGTCTCCTTACCCTTATCAGCCGGTGAGATAACTTTAGAATCTTTCAGCTCTTGTGAACCGGTGGCTTCGCCACTTGGTACCTTATCCAAAACCTATACATCCTCTGTATCGTTATTCTCTAAATCCTTAACTATATATGCCCCTGTATCCTATGCAATCTATATATTTTTTGTTGATATATCCTCTATTACAAAATGTGTCTTAGTAACCGGTACAATTGTTTTCGGTGGAGTGCTAGCCAGTTTTTCAATATCTACACTGTTGATATGTCGGTTGCTTATCCTTAGGCAAATGTGTATTTTGGGATTGTACAAAACTGGAACTCAACTCATAGCATAAACTCAAAAGAATCCTTACCCAGATATCAATTGTTTCCTTTCTAATCTCTTCTAATCTATCCAACATAAGACTGTTTATTCTATGCTTGGGATTGAACTCTAATGACCCAATTTTACTAATTAAATTTTCCATCTCTAGAGGGGTTATTATGGGACAAATATTGACCAATTTGGTCTTCTTAATTTGTCGATCTAAATATCGAGCCTATAGTTTCCCGACCTCTAACTTATCATATAACTCCTTAGGCAAAATTTTCTCCAATTCAATCAATGTCTTACTAAAAGAATTAAGATACAAAAGAACAACCTCTTCAATCTGCTTCTTGTCCACCTCATTAAAATTATCAAAGAATGAATAAATATTATCTAAATTACCATCATTTATTATTTGATCAATCAAATCTTGAGTGTTCATCTTCTTCTTACCAGTTCTTCTTTTTGGTTCTGGTTTAGATTGCTCATTTGATTTAGGTTTTCTCTTATGTACAATTGTAATCTTTGTCTTCCGAGGAGTTTCCTTGATTGGTTCTTGCTTTTGATCCTCTTTCTTCTCCCTCACAACTCTAGCGAAAATGCCTTTCTTTTTGGGAACGTCCTTAATTTGTGCATTAGATTCCATTTCTTCATAAGAAATAGTCATATACTGCCAAGTACCCTTTTGCTTCTTCTTAGGTGTCTCTACCGGTTTCTCACTAGCAGGCTCAGCTGTGGATTCTTCTGGTTGTTTGGAAGTTTCTATTGTAACCGGGACCACATTTGGGTGTAGCCTAAGCTGCTTTCTGGGCTTCCCTTTCCTCTTCTCTCTTCTACTTCATTTCTTCCTTCCTCTTTCCTTCCAAAATTTTGACTTTTAGCTCAACCTTTGCCCTATCATGACCTTCACTAATCAATGTTTCCACTGCCACCTTAGTCATTTTCTTTCTAATTGTTGGGGCAATCTGTTCTTGATGAACTTTCAGACCGTTCTCTTGGGCAGTGCCAAATTTTTCTTCCTTCTCATCTACCGATGCCTGCAATAGATGTTGTGCATAGGCATCCAGTGTGGCTTCGTCTCCCTCATATCCCATTGGCATTATCTAGATTATTCTAGGTTGTACAACCTCCATCATACATTCATCTTTATTGATCATAAAACAAATTGTATTCTTATTTTTTTTATTATAGATTTGGGGATTCTAGACGTATTCTTCATTTCTTCTTGGAATGTCTTGAAAAATGCCCATAAATTTGCTTTGCTAAGCTTATCCTCTTGCCTATCCAAAATTTGTACTATTTGATTTGCTACTAGGTGGTCAAAAGCCCATTAAATCTTTGCCAAAACTAGGAATTGTGCCCAAAAAGTAAAATACCAAACAGATAACTATAGATCCATACTGGAAGGTGTTCTTCTTATCTTTCTTGATCTTCTGCAAGCTAGTCATGAGTTCTTTCAACATTACACTGTATAGATCATAATGGGCATCCTCCTTAACCATCTGATATGCCATTAAAATTGTGTTATGGGAGATAAAGTTTAACCGATTTGAGTAATAAACCTTATTTCCGATAATCATCGCTACAAACTTCACATCTATATCCCTAACATCATCTACTCTTAAAGAGAATCCATTGGAAGTTGCACCAGTAATTTTATTGAGCTCTGTGTTAGATAACTTACACCTTGTGCCGGGAATGCCTTCGATTTTGTGCAAATAGGTAACATTTTTTATGATTTCCTTCGTGATCTTGTACGACCAGTCCAACCAGATGAAATCTCCATGAATGCGGCTCAAAATAGATCGCACCAATTTTGCCTCATCAAAAGTTGGAAAATCCATGAACTATGTAAAACCCTTCCTCTGCAGGTGTGTAAAATCTAGTTTCAGTTGGTTGTCGGTGATTAGTTATTATGTGAAAACGCAGGACAACTCATATCCTCAAAGCTCCTCAGTATCACAATGGATATAGGCCCTAATATCCTCAGTATGAAGAACTCCATCGTGAACCTTCGAAAATGCACCCAATGGTTCATCCAAAAGTGACTGAAAAGGATGTTTCTTGAAAACTGGTTGGGGGCGGTTCTTGATCTCAACCACCAAAGGAGTGTTGATACAGGATGAAGATGAAGCCATTATGACTAGATATTGAAACTAGGGTTTCTTTAACACAAAAATACCTTGAAAATTTGTCGGGAGATCAGATTGCCTTGAAAGAAAGTGCTCGCTCAAATCGCCTTGAACTCTCAATCGCTTTGGGAATTTGCTCGTCTGAATGCTCGATCGCTGTGTGAAGAAAATAACTTAACCTTTCCTTTTTATCATTATTAACCCTAATTTTTTATTGTCATAAATGTTGTTGGTTAGGATTGACCAGTTCACATAATCTGTGAGTAGGTTTTGGTAAACATCTGAAATCTCCTGAGTACCCATCCGCAATCAGAATTTTCTAACTACAGACCTAATCCGGGGTATTTTCATTATCTTCAATAATTTGCCTACCCCTAAGGCCGAGTGCCTTAGTTACTGGTGTTGGCTTGATGATGATTTTTGTATTGGATGACTCTATGTGTTGTCATTGATGGCACATACACACACACACATATGTTCATATTTGTCATAGTCATCTTAGTTGAGTCAAACCAGTACCACTCCCAAGTCTATGTATTTCCAACTGGTATCATATGTATAGAGTAAGTCCAACTGGTATGAAGGTGTCTAAACCAATATATGTAGACAACCGGTATATGCAGGTAAGACAATAATTTTTGATCAATTTCATTGTTACCAGTTTCAAGATGCATTGAAGAGTGATAAGGAGGCACATGAAGTCAATCGGTATATGAGTTTTATGTGGTGAGCACTAAACTGATATCGATGTTCTAACCGGTTTTACTTGATTGTGTGATGATTTATCACCGGTCGTGATGTGTTACCACCAACTGACATTTTTGGCAGTGATCTGTGAGGTGTTATGAAAGATTGTCCAGATACACTGAACCTAGAAAATTGTGTTGAGGTTCTTGAAGTAGACATAAAATCTAATGTCTATAAAAAGGCATCGTGATTAGTTATTTTGGTATGCAAGATAAAAGTGATGTTATGAGTTTGAGTTGATGCAAATTATTGAAGGAGATACAGAGTATGTTGGTGATACAGTTTTGAGTGAGTAGAAAAGGATCTATACAAGCAGTATGTGCTATTTCTAGATCATACCACCTGTTGTTTTCTAATCACTACAACAGTTAAATCCCCTAGCCGAGTAAGCTCTAACAAGCTTCATTATACAAATCCTCTAACAAGGTGATTGATTAACTTGGATCTATATCCTCCACTGAGGTTACCTTTAACTAGGTATAGCTCCTAATAGGGCTTTGGGATCTTTAATAGGATTTGTTCCCAACAGAGCACTTTGTAGACCTTAACTAGTCAGTTACCTATTACTGTAGATAGTTAACTTGTGAGTTCCATCTCACCATGGTTTTTCCTAGTTGGGTTTTCCACGTATAATTTCTTGTGTTATGGTGAATGTTTTACTTTCTGTGAATGTTGTTATAACACTTTGGATTGCATGCAAAGTCTTAAGTAAAATGGTTAGATGTTTTTATCGGTCTGGGATTAAAGTGTTATTGTTTTTTCTATCACTGATTCACCCCCCCTCTCAGTGCTTTATAAGTCTATTAATTGGTATCAGAGCCAAAATTCCTTAAGGCCTAACCATTTGGAAGGAAACCCTAAAGCCATTATGGGGGATATGAGTTATAGAGAGATGGCTAGAGTACTTGATGAAACTAGGGATGAGATAGAAACCTTGAGAGGTAGATTCAAAGCTTCACAAGTAAAGGGGAGAGAACTAACTGAACAATTATTGGAGATCTCTGACAACAACTCTTCAGATGAGGCCAACATTGATGCACTGGCTGAAGAAGTGGAGAAACTAAATGCTGAAAAACTCAACCTAAGGAGAGAACTTGAAGCTCTTACAATCAATACGAGTCAAGACCTTGAAGCAAGAAGGGTAGCTGAAGACCTGATCAAGGAGAAAGATCATGAGATCTTGAAGATAAAGCATGAGAATGCAGCTTTGCATGAACAATGGCAAGAGGAGAAGGAAGAAAAAGAAGCTTTACAGGAAGATCTTAAGATGGCAATTTCTCATAGAGAAACTCTCATGAAGCATAACGAAGAACTTACCAAAGATCTTATTGAGGCCAATGAGAATCTTGACAAATTCAACAAGAGCTCCTCTATGTTGGATGAACAGATCCAATCTCAAAGAATGAAAGGTGACACATCTGGATTAGGATTCAATACATCTAAAAAAGGAGAATATTCTGGTACCAAGAGCAACATGCATGAAGGTAAAACTACTCCTATGGTCAAGAAGCCTACCGGTAAGAAGGATTACAAACCAGTTTGTTTTAACTATCTTAAGCTTGGACATACTACTAATATGTGTAGAAGCAGACCTAATGTGAACATAGGCTTTAGTTCTAATACTAGATATGTGTCTAGAAGATTTGAAGGTCATTGTTATACATGCAATATGTATGGGCATAGATCATTGGAATGTAGGTATGGAGCAAACAACCCAACACCTCACATGAATCCAAGGCCTATTGGTGACTGGAGAAGGACTTATGACAACCAGAGGAACATGAACTGGCAAAAACCCTATGTTAACCAGTTTAGTCCCTATGAGATGGAGAAGGTGACAAATGTGATTTGCAGAATTTGCAATAGCTATAGACATGTGGCTATGAACTATAGAAGAAGGACTAGAAGAGGTAATGCAGGACCTTGGAGAGCATCTGGAATGGCCTAGTATCATTGTCATAAACTAGGACACATGGTTAAGTTCTATAGAACCAAGAAGAACCAACCGGTAAATCACTCTAAAGATTGGAAAGGAAAGAAGTTGGTCGATGTTGAAGAAACCAGAGTGGAAATTAATAGAATTTGGAAGAAGAAAAGTGAGGACAAGCCAACAAAAGAATCAAAACCTTCACCGAGTGTGGAGAATGCTACACAGGTAAATTGAGCTTTTCAACAATCCTAAGGGGAGCATATCGGTAAATCCACTTTCGGACCCCTTGAAGAGAGTATGGTAAGAAAATTTTGCATTTTGATTTGTAAAGTAAGAATTTTGATATTACAATGTCAATTGGTTTTCAAAGTATTACCAATCGGTTCATATACCTACCGGTATAGGTGATCTTGTTAAGTGGTAATTAGGGTTTGTTACCTTATCGGTAGTGTTATAAATGCAGTGGGTAAGTTATTAAAAGGAAATTTCACTAAGTCATTTTTACCCTAATAGCATTCAAAGAAGCTTTTTGTGAGCACTTGTAGAGAGAAACAAAGCATTGTTGGCAGATTGAGAATGAATTTGTGCTACGGTTTTAAAAGTTGAATCAGATTTGAAGCAAAGGAAGGCAAATCGGGTGCGAAAGAGAGAGAACAACTGAAAACCCTAGCAACGTGAAGGGAACAAAGTATTCTAATCAATATTCTCCCATAAATCATATTATCTTGAAATTGCATCATCATTTGCACCTACGTAAAGTCTTTTTATCACTTCAGAAGCTATGGAGTCTATGGGATCGGATAAAATAGAATCTTATAATGCAATGTCTCAAGTTCCTAATGGTGTTTTGATAAAAGGAGATTTGTCTAGTTACATAGATTGCAAAATTGAGGATCTAGGGTCATTAGCAATCTATTCCCAGCTTAAATCTTTGTGTAATAAGAATGGGAAGATCAAACCCGAATATATTAGGGTTCATGAAAAAGTTTTCATAATGCGGTATATTTTCTAGAAGATTTTGAGGAGGAACATGTCAGGATTATCCTTAGCCAAGTACATGGAGGTAAATATGTATCTTGATAGGTCTCACACTATCACAAAGGAGGCTATTCATGCAGTAACCAGTTTCTGCCAAACCTGTGAAGTACCAAAACTGAGGACAATCTCAAAGGAGACTTTTATTGCGTTGACAAAGACCATTGCTGATGGTCGTACAATTTCTATCAACAACATTGTAGATCAAGGTGTCAGATTTGAAACAATGGTTATTGGCTATCAGATATTTCATTCTAGTCGAATGAATAGTGTGCCATCTGTTGCTGTGCATGGAACTTACATGATGATGATAGAGAATGCAGATTATGATTTGTGTGAGGCAATGAGAAGTCAATTGATGTTGAACTTAGAATCAATTAAGAAGGACAATAGTCAAAAGTTTAAATATGGTCAACTGTTGATTGGTTTATTTTTCTACTTTCAGAATTTCTTTCCAGGAATTGGTGATATTCAATGGTCCAAGGACATACTAGTGGCAACCCAAATCAAGAATAGCATTAAGGCTATGAAGAACACATTTCCTGTTGCAATGAACATATATTTTAATGAATTTCAAAAGAAGATGAGCATGAGATTAAGGCTATCAGATGAAATGGTGAAACACTTTGAAAAAGATATATGTTTCACTATGACTACTGAATTTTGCCTTATGGAGGTAGTTGATCCCAGAGAAGAATAAAATGAATAAATGAGCTATGAAGTCAGCTATGACCTATTAATCAATTATGCCAACAACCTTTTGGCATCTCCTAAGGATACAAAGAAGAAAATTTTGGGTATGTATCAGGAAAGGATTGCACCTGCTCAACCTAGTACTGGAAAGGAGAAAAAGAATAAAGTTGATTAGTCAACTTTTGTATCCACCGGTACAAGAGTAATGAGAAGTATACAAATCAATAAGGAACCCACACCAAAAGTATATGCAAAGAAGCAGAAACAATTTAGAATGTTGTTGACATTTTGTCAAGTCTCCTACCAGAGACTGACACTAGCAATTTATCTACCCCTATAGCCAAGCTTGGATAGCTAGTTACCAATGCTACTGACCAACTTAAATTTCTTGAAGAGGCAACACATGCCTTAGCTGAAAAAGATTATAGGAAGAAGAGAGGAGAGCAACTGATTTCTGATATTGATAAAGGCAAGATTGCTTTATCTATGAATACAGATCTTTTAAGAACCACTATAGAAAAAGGAGGTAACATTTTGGACAATATATCTAAAGTTTCTTTCTTCTATTCTGATTTGAAGCAAAAGCATGAAGAAATAGAGAAAGAACTAGAGCAGATTAGTGATGCATAAAACCTTGTACAGGATTCAACTTTAGATTTTGTCAAATCGGTTGATGCTTTGCAACATTTGTTAGATGTTTATGATTTTGAACAAGTTAAGAGGCTCAGATCCTTGAAATAAATCAAGAACCAGTTGATACCAAAAGTTGAAATTCTACAAAGGGCATATAAGGACTCTGAAGCAGTTTTGGCTACACCAGAGATGAGCACAGTGGATGCTATGGAATAATTTACTGCACAAGTTTTGACAAGTGTTGAGATCACTGAAACAGTTTTAGAGACATGGGATAATGATCTCAAGTAGTGAAATTTTCATTTTAGTGACATTTTCTTATGACTTCCATTATAAAAACTCTTATCTTTATATATATATGTAGTTTTTGATGCCAAATTTTGATGTATGTATGTATTTTTCTTTTCAATTTGGCATTGTTGTCAAAGGGGGAGTAGGAATATGTATGTGTTGTAAAATTTTGTATGTATTGTTAGGGGGATTCTGTACATTTTTGTAAGCACACTTAGTTGTCTTAAAAATTTTCTAAGTGTTTCCATCAATGCCAAAGGGGAAGATTGTTGGCTTGATGATGATTTTTGTATTGGATGACGATATGTGTTGTCATTGATGGCACATATGCACACACACATATGTTCATATTTTTCATAGTCATCTTAGTTGAGTCAAACCGATACTACTCCTAAGTCTATGTATTGCAAACCGGTATCATATGTATAGAGTAAGTCCAACCGGTATGAAGATGTCTAAACTGATGTATGTAGACAACATGTATATGTAGGTAAGACAATCATTTTATATCAATTTCTTTGTTACATGTTTCAAGATGCATCAAAGAGCGACAAGGAGGTGCATGAATTCAATCGGTATATGAGTTTGATGTGGTGAACACTAAACTGGTATCAGTGTTCTAACCGGTTTTCCTTGATTGTGTGATGAGTTATCATCGGTTGTGATGTGTTGCCACCAATTGACATTTTTTGGTAGTGATCTGTGATGTGTTATGAAAGATTGTCCAGATACACTAAACCTAAGAAATTGTGTTGAGGTTCTTGAAGCCGACATGAAATCTAATGTCTATAAAAAGGCATTGTGATTAGTTATTTTTATATGCAAGATACAAGTGATATTATGAGTTTGAGTTGATGTGAATTATTGAGAGTGAGTAGAAAAGGATCTATACAAGTAGTATGTGCTATTTCTAGATCATACCACCTATTGTTTTGTAATCACTAAAACAGTTAAATCCCCTAACTGGGTAAGCTCTAACAAGATTCATTATACAAATCCTCTAACAAGGTGATTCATTAACTTGGATCTAAATCCTCCACTGAGGTTACCTTTAACTAGGTGTAGCTCCTAACAGGGCTTTGGGATCTTTAATAGGATTCGCTCCCAACCGAGCACTTTGTAGACCTTAATCAGTCAATTACCTATTACTGGAGGTAGTTAAAATGTGAGTTCCATCTCACCATGGTTTTTCCCAGTTGGGTTTTCCATTTATAATTTGTTTTGTTATGGTGAATGTTTTACTTTCCATGAATGTTGTTATAACACTTTGGATTGCATGCAAAGTCTTAAGTAAACTGGTTAAATGTTTTTACCAGTCTGGGATTAAAGTGTTATTGTTTTTTCTATCACTGATTTACCCCCCCCCCCTCTCAGTGCTTTATATGTCTATCAGTCGGTTGTGTTTGCTACCAGTGTAGGACCTGATGACTCTACCAGTTGTTCTGCTTGTGGTGTATTAGATATTCTTACCCATCTTTTCTCATGTTGTTGCCTGATGTATTCCAGTTTTGCCTTTCCCTTCTCATCTGCATTTCCACTAGTTGCTAGTGGGTTCTTACTTCTGCAATATTTAGCAATATGTCCAACCTTGTTGCATGCAGAACAAACAATATTGTTCTTATGAATTTCTTTCTTAAACCCTAGATTTCCTTAATTTCCATTTGATATGCATTGGTTAGCCATGTGTCCAAATTTTCTACATGCATGACATATTACATTTCCAAGATCGGTGAATGGTGCATTGTTATGATTATTCCTATTTCTGAACTGACTAGCCATATGACCATATTTATTGCAAACAAAGCATGTACCATTAAATTTGTGAGCATTAGGCTATCTTACTGGTAATTTCTGGTTTTGGTTGTCATGTTTCTGCTTCTGTCCAGATGATTGATTTTGTTGTGCAGTACCAGAGGTTTCTCCTTTTTTATAACCAAGACCTCTTTTGTCATTAGCATCTCTCCGATTCTTCAGTAATTCATCAAGTTTGGCAAAGCTGACTTGAAATTTGTCCTTGTGCTCATTTGCAGTGACCAAATCATCCCTCATGATTATAATCATTCTCTTAAGTTCTTCTTCATTATTCTGAGACTGAACCAATTCAAATTTCAGCATATCATTCTCATGAGTTAGTTTGTTGCATTCCTCAGATCTATCCTTCAATGCTTGAGCTAGGTTTTCTTTATTTTTATTTCTGTCCTCAATCCCCTTGCACATTCTCATGGTTAGGGATTGTATCTCATTCTTTAAGATAGTGTTCTACTGAGTGAGTTTCTGACATTGATCCTTCATAGCATTTTCCTCATCACTGTTCTAATTTCACAATTGATCACAGAGTTCCCTTCTCTTAGCCTTAACAATTGAAAGATTTCCTTGCAATGAAATGATGTGTTCTCTAACTTCCTTTAGTTCATTTTTTAGTTTGTTATTCTCAATCTTCTCATTATCAAGATCCTTAAGAGCAAGTCAAAGTTGCTGCTATAAACCAGTTTCCATTGACTCCAAATTTCAAATCTTCCTCAAGTGGTTAGACTTCTTTTGAGCAACCAATCTCTGATACCAATTGTTGGAATCAAAGAACATTGAAGGGTGGGGGGGGGGGGGGGTGAATCAGTGTTCTACCGATAATGATAGTTTTGAACTTATTGATTATTAACCATTTAATAGTAAATAAAATTAAAGTGCATACACCAATTAACACATAAAGAGGCAAGACCATAACAACAATATTTATACGTGGAAAACCCTGCAAAGGGAAAAACCACAGTGGTGCTGATACCCACGATATCTATATACTTGATCAAGGTATATAAATATTACATGTAGGGTATTGCACATGCAATCAGGCCAACCACCTAGAGCTCATTGCTCAAACACAAAATGGGAAGTTTCACTGACTTACAAAATATTACATAGTGTTTACAAATGAAAATAAACTTATAAATTGCATCTAACCATATTGGATAAGTTCTGGTGAATGCTCTGATATCCTTCTCTGTATACTGATTGTTTGATGCTCTGTTTTACCCTGTTTTGCTACTGGTTATGTTGTGTATGTGAAACTGCACACAAATGCTTCTAATCACTGACCAAAATGTATACTGATACTCACTGAAATATTCGCAACCAAAAAAATTTCTCATTCCATCACATATTTGATCTCTCATTGAAATGATCTTCTTAAATATCCTTCCAACTTTACCATGTTGGCTTCAATGAGAAATATAAATATGTCGGTTGTTGATACATAATGAGTTTCAAACATAATCCTAATGACCATGTCAGCCATCACACATTCCCACAAAATTGATGAAAGAAATAATTGGGACCAAAAGATTTCGTATCTGGGTCCCATCCATTACCGAGTTCCATATACACGTTATCGGGATTAGGACTTAGCTGGGTATGAAGTGAATGTCAATGCTAGTGTAAAGTAATGTGAATAATGGTTAAGTGTATTGAATTCTGGTTAATGAAATAATGAAACCATTTACCCTGAGATGATGAGTTGCCATCAATGACAACCCAAAATGCCATTAACTCTTACCAGATGAGTGTCAATTGCCAACAATCTCACGTGAATGAAGAAAGAGCTAATACTCCTATCAATGATCTCTCTAATGGAGAGAAAACATTGAAGAGAAACATAGAACCATCTTCTTCTCACACCCATACCCTAGTGCAAGGGTGGCAAGGTCAAAATATTGGTGTTTCAATCTCTGTAGATCCCCCTTATTCTCCTAGAGCCTATCTTAATCATCAAAACATTTATAGGGAAGATGATGTTATGCATTTCATTCATGATTTATCTCCCCACATAAAATTAATAAAAAAATTAGGCTTTACATGATGAGGATCTTCCTTCCCAACCTATCAAAAAGGATATGTGTGATGATAGAAAGGAGAATCTCCCTACAAAGGATATTCCTTCTCATCTACTTCTCCCTTTGTTCCTTCTAGATACGTTCACATTACAAATTTTAAAGAATTTCATTATAATACTCCTTATTCATCTCAATTAAAACATTCTTACAGGAGTGACTACAACATAATATCAAAACAAGGTTTCGGAGGACAAGGACTTGGAAATTTTGAACAAGGAATCAAATTCCTTATAAACCCTCCAACACAAACTAGTATAAAAGGTGTAGGAAATCCTCATCATTCACCTATGGATGATCTCCTTAGAATTCAAAACTTTTAAGAGTATCTTGCAAGACATAGAACTTATCATCCATCTAAAGGTTCTTCTTCCTCAAACACTCCTTTTTTGTTCATATCATCAAACTCATGACTACCATGCTAATGATTATCTAGATTTTAAAAAAAGTATGTAAGAACTAGTTGATAATGGAACTATTAAAATCATAGATCACAATCCATCTTCTTCTAGCAACCCTTTCCTACATCTCAAGAGACAACACTTAATCCCATTGATGACCAAGAGAAATTAGGTACTAGAATCTTTTGGAGATTGAAGTATGATAACAATGTTATTTTTCCTTTCATTAGACTTTATCACAATCATAAGCATTAGGAAGGTGATGCACACTATATTTGTCATCATAGTTATTCTCATTCTTTTAGAAATTGTAAAGAATTTAAAACATTTGTTCAAGAACAATATGATAGGGCTTGTATAGCTCTTACAACCGATCTTCCACTTTTGCTTGGTGAAGAGATAGTGCCTTAGCACTCCATTCACCCTTCATGTTGCTCCTGACCTTATGACACTAGTAGTTAACTTAATTGGGGGCTCTTTGTCATAAGAGATGACAATTTCTCAATATCAATCATCTTGAGGAAGCAACATAATTCACTCTCTCCTCTATACTTGGGGGGCAAGAATATTATCCTATTTCTTCTCTCTATATAAGGTTTCACTATTCCCTTTAGGGGTTGCATTTTTCATACTTTGATGTCCTTTCTTGCATGGAATGGTATGTCTCTTATGATCAATCTATCCTTAGGGGAGTTTGTGATGCTTCATCTGATTCTTTCCTTCTCTCATTGAATATTACCTCTTCTTTAGAGTTTTATTTTTCATATGTTAATGTATTTTCTTGCATTGAATATTCCTTCATTTGAGTACATGTGTGTCCCTTGTTTAGGACCTTTCTTTTCTTGGAATAGTGCATTTTCTTATGTATAATCTCTCCTTATAGGTTCTATAATTATTCTCATTGTCCTCATGCTTGGTGGGCAATGATTTCTCTCTTATCCTTTCTAAAGATCCACTTTTCCTTTGTTGAGTGGTGTTTTCTTATGATTTGATGTCATTCCTTGTGTGAAGTCATTTGCTCAAGGATGCTCTCTTATGCAAGAGGTGTGTATCCTTGACTACAACCTCTTTTTCACTTAGAAATGCATATCTATTATGAACAAACCTTCACTTTAGATCAAAAGTGTATCATCCTTCATCAAGAATCCCCTTTACCTAGCAATAGGAGAAAGGTTGGTATTCATGTTCTCCTTCCCTTCTTTTGGTAGAAGATGTTATGTTTGTTCAAGAAGCTCCTCTTGGTGGTAGATGTCTTTTTAGAAAAAGTCTCTTCTCCTCCAGAGATCCCTTTACACTTGTTGCAAGATATCTCTTTGTCAACTCTCTTATCCTTTCTTATGATAGTATTGTTGGAATCCAAGAACACTGAGAGGGGGGGTGAATCAGTGTTCTACCAGTTTGATTAATTTTAGCCTTATTAAAACATACATACACCAACCGGTATATCGATACATATAGAATTGAAAGAAGTAAAGAAACCAATAAGCCTGTCACATAAATGAACACCATAAGACACTGAATTATACGTGGAAAACCTCAAAGAGGAAAAACCACGGTGAGATTTGTGACCCACAATATCAATTCATTGGCCATATGAAGAGATATTAAAAAATATAGGGGCTTGCACTTGTAGGAAGGCTTACATCCTTGAGCACACTGCTTAATCACAAAAGGAGCCTCACTAACTACATATAAATCCAGACTTCAATCCAGAGAAATGAGTGAACTGCTAAGATAACATCTTCTATGCCAGAATACAGTTCTAGTTAAGCTCTATCTTTTCTGGTCTGATACCCTAAAACCTCTATCAGAATAACCCTTACATAAATATCCTTAGATACATGATCTCTTAGATATATTTTGCATCTCCTTCCTAATACACATTCACATGATATCGCATTCACATAACCATCACCATATCATCTACAATTATATTGAAATGATCTAATCCAACTTACCTATATACCCTATACAATTTATCATGCCTTATGTTGGCTTACAAGGATATTCACAATAAGAAATTACATGTCAGCCAGATAACATAAATACATGAATATCAAAATCAATTATTGATGTCAGATCCAAGAGATGTCGACCTCCAATATCGATAACTTTATTCTAAACCATGTCGGCCTATATTTCTGGTAATCAAAGAAATCCTTCCATCCTATCGGTGCTGGTAAAGTGTCTACATGTACACAAATAAACCAAAATACCATGTTGCCATCAATGAAAACATAATGAAACCAACCAATTGAGTGTCAATCGCCAACAATCTCCCCCTTTGGCATTGATGGCAACACTCATGTGAAAAATGATTATGGTTTCATCTACCAGTTCCATCCTGCCTGCTCACCCTGAGCTGAATGTTCATCTATGATTATACTTCATATTTCCATATCTCCATATCTCCCCCTAATGTATACAACTCCCTTTTTTTTTACATCTATATCACTCCCCCTTTGACATCAATTCCATCAAAATTTCCAAAAAGAATGCCAAAGATCCAAAACCGGGACAAGGAATGAAAGATAATGTACAATGAATATCCCTAAAATATCTTACCAGAGCTTAACAAATTTGAAAATTTTCAGATATGCCTTCTCCAATAGCTCAAGATAAGTATCCCAACCAAATTTGAAAAGTGTCTAAAATAGATACAAGTCTATTTAACATATGTGCAAATGATTCTTTCTCACTTAACTCTGCTGGTGTGAGCTTCCCAACCATATCCATACACTCCTTCTTATGTATACTAAGTGAATCCAACCGGGGACTCACCAAACCTCTAAGACTTCTGGGTTTTCTTATAATTTTGTCTATTTCCTTCTCAAGAACAAAAATTTGGGTTTCCAAGACCAAAATTTGACCATCAATGGATGTAGTCAATGAATTCAATCCATCAAAAGAATTAGCTATACCTACAATTTTCTCCTCAAATTCCTTAATCTTCTTATCCACATTAGTTGTAAGAACATATGTATTACAACATACCCTATAAATATTTATACATTGCTTCAAAGAATTATCTATCAATTTCAATTTCTCATCAATCTTCTTTTTCTTAGTCTCAATTAATTCATCAAATGTAGCTCTTTTTGCCTGTGTGAACCTCTCCAGTACTTGCTGGTTTGAAATTTGTTGCAAGGATTGAAAATCCTTTGAAATGTGCTTAGTAATTGTCTTAAGCTTGCCGGATGGGCTCACTTCTCTGTCCATCTTGCACTCTGGGACTAGTCTATGCAAGACAGTGATAGACTGATCAATAATCGCTTTATCCGTAGATCCCTCCAACAATTTCTGTGCAACCATCATCATGAGTTCAGTAGGACTCATCTCAGTTATGTTTTTCTTTGCAGCCTTCGAGGTTTCAATTGACAACAATGATGGACCTACTACTGGTTCCCTACCGGTTCCCTACCTATTCCCTATTGGATTCCCTTTTCTTTTCCTCTGATGATTCATCCTTAATAGATTCCTCACTTGCACTGGTGGCTTCACCACTTGGTGGAGTCTCTGTAACTGCCAATTCCGTTGTAGGAATTGTAACCTTAACCTATACATTTGTATCTGGAGGAATGTTATCCTCAACATTAGTATCCTATACAATATCAACATTTTCACTCTCTGTATTTTCTGGTGTCTCAATATTTGTCTATACATGTGTATCTATTGGGGCCTTAATTTCTATTATCTTAATGTTCTTTAAAATTGAGGGTGAAGCACCCATAATACCCTTTCCTTTCGCTTCAACCGGGGTGTCTGTAGTGTCTATTTTTTTATTTCGGTGAAGTAAAGAAACATCTGTTCTCTTCAAAGAACTTAACCCATGCCTTTTGGGTTTCCTTTATTATCTCATTTACCCTTCCTAGCATAAGACTGGTTATTCTATATATTTCATTTAAGATTTTTCTATCTGCAACCTCAAGTGTCTTATCCATTTCCTTTGGAGTAATAGAAACACAGACATATAACAACTCTTGAATTTTAATATGCTTGTCTTCTTGTATTGCCGATAGCCTTCTAGAATCTAACATATCATATAATTCTGTTAGTATTTGGTTTTCAATTTCTATCAAGGCTTTCTTATAAATATCCAATTATAACAAAATTGCCTCTTCTACCTCTCTTTGTTCAACATTATCTAAATGATCATAGTAAAAATGTACATTCTTTAACATGCCATCCTTAGTTATTTCATCAACTAATTCTACACAAGTTTTTGGTGTAATAATAGTTACATTACCAGATTGAATTGCCATATCAATGTCAACCTTCTTCTTCCTTTTTGCAATACCAGATGGAGCTGAAGTTGTTACTTTTGGTGCTTGCTTTTGTGCTGGTAATTTGAATGTAACTATCCTAACCAGTTGCTTTTTAGCCTCTACCTTGGTTTCCTCTATTTTATTCCTTATAACCCTCTTGAAAGCTAGGAGTGTGTCAGACTCTGCTGTAACAAGCTCAATGTGTACTTCTGGATCCTTCCTCTTCCTACCTTTCTCCGAGATAACATCAATCAATGCTTTAATGTCTTGTGAGACCTTCTCTACAAACTTGCTTGCCTTTCTTTCCTGCTTCTCTCTCTTCTTCCGGTTGAACTTTGTTTCAACCTCTTGTGTCTTCTGCTTAGCAGTATCATAGGACTTCTTAGCTTCATCAAATGGTGCATCAATCAACATCTTTGCATAAGCATCAAGGATCTGTGCATCCACTTCGTAGCCCATTTTCTCAATCCAGATCTTTCAGGGCTTAACTGCTTCCATAAGTGTTACATCTTTCTTCACCATGAAGCATATATCAGTTGATTATTTTTCAACAATATGCTTGAGAATCCTTTCCCTAGATTTCATAGACTTTTGGAATGCTTTGAAATATCCCCATACCTTGTCATCTCTTTGGTTGCCCAATGTAGGAATTGACTATTTTAATTGTCTCCCTACCAGGATATCAAATGCCCATTGTCTCTTCCCAAAACCAGGAGTGTCATTCATGAAAAATAACATTAAGCAAACAATTAGGTTGCCATACCAGAAAGTCCCTTTCTTTTCTACTTTAATCTTTCCTAGGTTTATTAACAGTTCATCCAACATCCAACCACATAGATCTAATTTCTCATTTTCTCTCATCATCTTGTAAGCTGTAAAAATGTAGGAATTAGAAATAGAATTCAGTCAGTTTGACTAAGTTACCTTCTAACCGATGACCATGCTACCGAATTTGATGTTTGTGTCGGTAATAGTGCTGATTCTCATAGATCTCCTATCTGATATTGTGCTAGTGATTTTATTTTCATAATCATTAGAAACCTTCTTATTTGGATGTTGCCTAACCTATGGAAAATCGGTGAGTTCCCTGATGGCTTCCTTGGTGATCTTGTAAGGTCTATCTAGCCAGATAAATTTGCCATGTACTCTGCTTAAAACATACCTAATGATTTCATCTTTGAATTCCAGAATGTCTAGAATTCTAGTAAACCCTAAGTCTTCAATGTGTTTGTATGCATGTTTGATCTTTCTAGAATCTCCCATAAGCTCACTCATGTATATGCCCTTTATATCAGATATCCCCAAATCCTGAATGTGACAATGTATGTATGCCCTAACATCTTCGACATAAACTACACCTTCTAGAACATGAGAAAAGCTCCAACCAAGTCACCCAGGTTAGCCACATGTGGATACCACTTGAAAATTGGCCTTGGTCGGTCCTTAACCTCTGCAATAGTCAGATTTACAATAAAGATAGGTGTAGTCACATAAATCTGTCCAGTTTAATTAAATGAATATTTGCTATTTATTCAATTAAAAATCCACTAGCCATCAGTTAATTAAATTAATATTTAATTAATTCATCTTCAAACATTCTCCTATTAATTAAATAAATTATTCAATTTATTTTAATTAATTCATTAAACCAAAATCACAATCAATTAAATGAATAAATCCTATTTATTCAATTTAAATCCCACTTTCCTCTTTTAAACAAATAATTAAAAACATTTATTTAAATCATTCATCCCCCAACTTGCATTCTCCTACAAATGCAAGTTGCAACCACAAGTTGAAATAAATTAATTTTAGTTTAATTTAAATCCTATTTTCCCTCACCCACCAAACCCACTTGCAATCCTAATCCCCTTCTAGATTCTTCTAACCCCTTCCTAATTAGCCTAATCCATCCCCTAATTATTGTCACATTCCTAAGCAACTTGGAGTCACTTCTCAAAGACTTCAAAGTCTTTGAAAAGCATTAAATCCTTTGTGTGTTCAACAATTTAACCCCTAAAGTCTTCCAAACCACTAATGGCTCTTACATGACCATTTATGGTTGATTCCAATTGCACCCATGGTTAAGGACTTTAACCCCTAACTCAACCCTCATATGACCCATGTGTCTCCTCAAGCATTTATTGCTTTGACCATGGTTATCCCTTTAACCTTTGCACAAGAGTTTATCCATTGGATAAAAGCATTATTCTTTGGATAATGAATTTATTCACTCAACCCAACCTTGACCTTAACTCCCAAGTTAACTCTCAGGTCATGTCAAGCATTTAATGCTTATTCCCTCTCCTCTCAACTCATCTCATGTTGACACTTGTCATCCTGGGATTGGGTTAAAAGCCCTCACATGGATTGAATATCATTCAATCCTGACCCTTGTTGAGATTACTCAATCTCAACCATCCATTGCTCTATTTTTCCTATAAATAGAGCCCATTTCTTCATAATCTAGATCCTGAAAAACTTGTATGCATTTAATCTATAGTCAATTTTAGAGAGCATTTTAGCATAAAATCACTAATGTATTGTCATTTTGGACTAAAATAAATCTTAGTTCATTTCATAACATATCATATTTAGCTTGTTTCTACACTTGCATAGCATAAGTTTAAAAGCATTTTCAATCTTGAATCTCCATAAGACATCCATGGTGCAAAAAACTGCTGAGAGCTACACTAATTTGGAACTTGGAGAGGAGGGGAATAAGGGAGAAGGAGCTAAGAGCATGGTAGAAGGCATTTGGAGATGCCTTGTTGTATTTACTTCCGTAGTTAACTATTTCATCATGTTTTTAGTGTCTCTTTTGATATGTCTGCTTAGATTAGTTTTTGGTTGATTAACACTAACATTTGTCTTTGTTTCTTGTGTTTTGTGTGTTATGCGACCACAAGTTTTAGTCTAACATTGTTTATTCTACAGAGCATCATTTGGTGAACCCAATGTGAATCGAAGAACAAATTTTTGAAACTACTAACTTGCTTGACTATTTTGCTTGACACACAGGTTGCACTTCAATGCTTTTGTTCGCACTTTAGCGCTATTGTTTTTGGTCTTCTAGTGCTTTTGTTTTTACAATAGCACTATTGTCCAAAAAATTAGCACTTTTGTTAATATTCTAGCGCTATTGTTCATTAGTTAGCACATTTGTTTTATAATTAGCGCTTTTTTATTACTGCATATTTTTTTGTTTTAGCGTTGTTGTTTTTACTTTAGCGCGTTTGTGTTAAGTAGCGCTTCTGTTTTCACACAAAGTAGCGCTATTGTAATAGAACATTGTAAAAAAGGCCCTATAACCGATAAATTCATTTTTTTTAGGCTTGTGGAACCCCACCAATTAGGCGGATTTTACTAATTGTTTTTTTCTGTTGTGTAGGTTTAAATTAGACTAAAGAGTAGATTTATTTGTTTTACTAACTTCCCTTTCAAAGTTGGTCTTAAAATGAATTCACTTTTTACTTTTGTTTAAAACTAAACTTTACACTTCATTTTGGGTTGTAAAATTAACCCACACTTTTAAGCTTGGGTTTAAAATCGAATTTCATTTGTACAAGTTAAAAAGAACAACAAATTCAAAATCCCCCAAAATTTGCTTTCATTGCAAGTTAGGAAACAAATCTTCATTTGGTGCTCTAAAATTCACAACACAAACTTTATTTCTTGCAAGTTAGGATTAACTTTTATTTGGTGCTTAAAAAAAGACAAGACAAATCTCATTTCTTGCATCAAATTTAAGAAAAATCACAATCCACACTTCAATTTTGGGGCAAATAAAAAGAACAATCAACTTGTCTCATTTTGCAAAAATGATCTACTTCATGCATACGTGTTTCAATTTCAGTTGATCAGGATTTCAAATTCCTAGTTTACTCAAACATATTGCCTTTGAAGTTAAAAAGAACATCATGGTTGTTAGAGCAACATCTCCAAATAGATAAAACATCATTGCAATGACAAGTTAAAAAGAACAAGTGTATTTTGTGTTTGGCACACTTGTGCAAAAGAGTGTGTCGAGTGGTCCTACTTCTAACACAGACTATCCTCTCCCTTGGCTTTCGTGGTCCTAGGTGCAAGAGATAAGTGTTAGTAACACTCAAGTTTCTATTTTTAAGAGAGGCCTGCCAAGAGACACATCACTTTTGGGAATGACCTCGCGCGGTAAATCCTTCGAGCCACTATAGAAATTAGGTGTGAGAGAAAGCTATAGCCTTGGGTATAGTTGTTCCTACAGTGTAACTTTCTGAAAGAACAAATGGGCCCCACCATAAGTTACAAGGCTCTTAAGTGAGTCACTGCAGAATGAACTTATGTCCAAAAACATAAAAAATTACTAAACACCTCTAAGTAGTAGCCCACCCATTCTATTGATTGAGGATATTTGTGATAAATTCAGTGCAAGAGGATAGAAGGTTTTGCTCCCAAGATAATCACCCTACACATTTCCTTGAGTAGAAACATAGCTTTTTGAACGGTTACTTGTAGCCATATAAAAGTGGTGACTCCCCCATCATAGGGATCATGTATTTGTTATGCTCATCCAAGACTTAGTATATCACATCCTTACCTGCCACAGTGGGATTCATAAGGTATGTAGTACCAAAGTTGAAGAAATATCAAGATGTGGGTTGAAATTATCGCAGATGGCCATTTGACCTTAGGGATAAAAAGTCCTTGAAGTGTTTTCATTTTGAGTCAAGACCAGTGCAAATTGAGCCGACTTCAGGCTTTGGAAAACACCTAAAATACATTTGAAGGAAAGGGTCATAAAAAGTTCAAAAGATTGGGTTGATTTAGACCCATACTTACTTGTGCCTTTTGCGACAACATGCTTGTGTTTGTGTGCTTGCTTTGTTTTCTTGTCAAAGAAACATCATAAAATCCAATTCCAAAACAAGTATTCATCCAACACAAACATTTTCCAAAAACAAGAGATAAAAAACAAGTGCAAATAACAAAAGTGTCAAACTATATGACCATTCTTCACATCTTAAGAAAGAAGAATCTTCATCAAGATGTCAACTTGAAGAGAAGACCATTGAGCTCAAAGGCTTTTATTAAAAGGAGGAAATTCTTCTATCTTAATAGACAAATATTTGTCTCTCATAGAGCTTTCCTACGTCACATGTGTCTCTATCTTCAAGGGAAATCAAATGAGTTTGATCAAGAGTCATTAAACCACTGAGCATTTATGAAATATCACACTTTGAGTTATCACAAGAACAAAGGAGGCAATATCAACCCTGACTTCTTTCTAGACATTTGCATCACATATAACGTAGCTCAGGAAGAACCACCAACTCCCAAAAGAGAAGAGGAAGAATTTGTCCCCTATGTAACATGGAGTTTCTATTGAAGCTAGCATCTCATCCATTCCCACATTCACATCATCAATCCATTTCAACTCTCAAAACATTAAGAGGTTCTTGTCCTAAGTTCTATTTCGATATTGCTTGAATCAAACACAAAAACATCACTTTTTAGAGTGTCTTTACATCTAGGATAAACTCATCCTAAGAGGCATTTTTACACAGGTTAAAACAGGTCTATGAGTGAATCCTCTCATTACTAGGTAGTTGGGTCTGTAACACATCTCAGATCTCTCTAAACCTTGTCACATCAAACTTTATCAATGAAACACAACAAGCAATTCAAGAAAGAACTTTGGTAACATCTACCTTTAGTACTAGAGATTCATATGCAAAACACCCCACCAAACATAAATCTCTCATTTCATCAACAACTCATCATCATTTTCACCCAACTTCAACAAAAACTTATAAACAAAATGGCTCATACCAGATCATGGTCTAGACAACAAGAAATTGAGGAAGAAGAGGAGGAAAATATCAATGAATTCCAAGAAGCTATGGGAGGAAACATAAATGATGAAAATCCAAGTACTCCTACTCCTACGGCAATAGAAAGGGCACAAAAAAACCCTCTCTTTAATAGACTATTTGATGAAATACTGAGGAGCAATACTGATGTTCACTTTTTAAGACTTGCTCAAAAAGGAGCCAAACTACCCTCTGACTTTGATGTTGCACAACTAAGGCAAGCATTAGAATTCCAAAGTCACAATGAGGAAGAAAGAGGTCGAGATTGCATCAGATACAACCTTCATCAAGGTAATCCCCCACCTCCTCCTCCTCCAAATGAAATAGAAATGTTGTGGCAACAAGTTGAAAATCTCACCCAACAACTTCATAGTGGTGTGAAAACTAATCAATTTTCACTTAATGACATTTGTCCCTATCCCTTTGATAGGAATCTTCATATGCCACCTTTTTCATGAGGGTTTGAAACACCCAAGTTTGAAAAGTATAGAGGAAAAGGAGATCCTCATGATCATGTTAGAGAATTCCATTCAGCTTGCCTAGAAGTAGCATACGAGGATGTTGGGAAAAATGGTGTCTCAACCTTGCATTTATGTGAGGTTACTATTTATAGTAAGTTTTCATTTGAGCACAAAATAGTGCGAAACTCTCCCTGAGGCTTCTGGTTGGCTAGATAAGCATTCCGGTAAAGTTTCGTCGCAAGGTCACAGCTAGTTTTGAAGATATTAAAGTTGTCATCTTGGAGGGGTGCAATAAAATATTTAAACTTAATTTTGGGGACTTTAGAGGCTCCGAAATGCCCTGAAAAATGGCCGTAACCGGCGAAGCAGGTTATGAGGTGATAGAGCACTTCGCGAGGTTTCCAGCGCTTCAAACGGTTCGTCAATCGGACACCCGGTTCTCAAGTTATGGCCTCCGGAAGTTTGTACTCCTGAAATAGGAAAAATAATTTGTATCGAATACATAAATGAGCTGTAAAAGGGAGCGACACATGTTGATGTGTGCTTTAACATGTCATAGGGCATCTAGAAGGGAGATAAGGTTGGCTACACCTTATTGGGTGGTTTTAGCCCATGGTTTTGTAATACCGTTTGACGGTTTCTTGTATTGTATCTCCTATTTATGATGTGTGTGAGATAGAGGTTGAGTGTAAGAGTCCTATGGCTATTGAGTTGCCTCTGAATCTCTGATTAGTGGTACTCCTGCGAAGAGCTTGCTCTGCAAGTATGTTGTAATCTGTTTTTGATTGCTGAATAAAATATTGAGCTGCTTTTGGAGTGTGGGGTTTTTCTCCCGAAAGGGTTTTCCCCACGTAAATCACTGTGTTGTGGTATGAATGCTATTATATCTATTTCTATTTTCTGTAACTGTTGTAACGATCTGAAAAAGTTTTGCATTACCCTCCTCTCAAGGTTAGTGTAGGAAGTTGTTTCCGCTACTTAACTTCCTTACAAGTGGTATCAGAGCCTGATCACCTTTGGTTTCAATTGTGGGCAGTTGGGTTTTTTTTTTTTTTTTTTTTTGAACTAATCCAGATTTGAGTGGGAGCTTGTGCAGAAGACACTTTTTGATCTTGTTGCAGGAATATTCAGATGGCGAGTTCGTCAGGGAGAATAGAGGTGGAGAAATTTAATGGAAGTAATTTTGAGATGTGGAAGCTGAAGATGGAAGATCTGCTAATAGATCGAGATCTTTGGGATGCTGTTGATGCGAATGTCCAAAGGCCCTCAGATCCTACTACGGCAGCTCAGTATGATGTTATGGACTGAAAAGCCAAGGGTCTAATCAGACTGTGCTTGGCAGACTCTGTTCTAATCAATGTCCATGAAGAAAACTCTGCAAAGAAGCTATGGACTAAGCTTGGTGAGATGTATCAAGTGAAATCTTTATTAAATCAAATTTTCTTAAGAAAGAAATTGTATTCCTTGAAGATGGAAGAGGGTGGATGAATTGCAGACCACTTGGAAGCATTCAATATGTTGGTGGCTCAATTAGTATCTGTCGGTGTTAAGATGGATGAGGAGGAGAAATGTCAGATCTTGCTTTGCTCTTTGCCTGATTCGTGGGATTCTCTTGTTATGGCTATCGGTAGTACTTCTGTTGTTTTGAAATCTGAAGACGTGGTGGGTGCCCTACTTGGTGAAGAGATGCGAAGGAAGGTATCCATCAGTTCAAAGGAAGCCCTAACCGTTCGTGGAAGACCTAAGGAGAAAGGCAAGAAGAATGAGAAGCGCGACAAGTCCAAATCTAAAGGGAGATCGAAATCTCCTGGAAAGTCCAAAGTCATTTGCTGGAATTGTGGTAAACCGGGTCACATCCGTAAGGACTGCAAAGAAGAAAAGAAGAAGAAGAAAAAGAAAAAGTTTGATTCTGATTCTGAGTCCGACAAGGAAGATGGCGATGCATTTATTGTGGCTTTGGCGACTCATGCAGGTAATGATGCCTGGCTAATTGACTCAGGTGCATCTTTTCATATGACTTCCAATAGAGATTGGTTTTCTGAATATGAAGGATTTAATGGAGGTAAGGTGTACTTGGGTGATGATTCACATCTAGACATTGTTGGTCGAGGTAAAGTTAGAATCAGGTTTTCTGATGGTAGAATAAAAAGGATTAATGGTGTGCTGCATATCCCTGGATTAAAACGAAACCTGTTATCTGTGAGCAAACTGATAGATGCAGGTGTGCAGGTAGTCTTTTCTGAAGCAGGATGTAAGATGATTAAGGGTGCTATGGTAGTTGCTAGAGGTGTCAGGTTTGGCACTTTGTATAAGCTTGAAGCATACACTGTTGAGTGTAATAGCACTTCTGTAAAAAGTAAATCTGCAGATACTTCACTGGAAGATTTGAAGGTTTCACCTTCAGCAGATGGAAATGGTTTTTGGGTACCTAAGGGTGCACTTTCGTCTGAAGCAAAGTTACCTGCAGAGAAGACTATGTTATGGCACCAGAGACTTGGCCACATTGGAGAAAAGGGTCTAAGGACCTTGAAAAATAAAAACCTTGTTGAAGGTTTGAATGACTGTAATCTTGACTTTGATTTCTGTGAGCATTGCATTTATGGAAAACAAAACCGCGTTCAGTTTTACTCGAGTTCTCATAAAACTTGTGGTGTTTTGGATCTTATCCATTCTGATGTGTTTGGTCCAGTAGATGTCTCTTCGATTGGAAAATCCACATATTATGTTTCATTTATTGATGATTTTAGTAGAAGGACATGGGTTTATTTTCTAAAGAGTAAATCTGAAGTATTTAGTCATTTTAAAGAATTTAAAGCAATGGTTGAGTTGCAGACTGGAAAGAAAATAAAATGTTTGAGAACTGATAATGGCGGTGAGTTTTGCTCTAATGATTTTGATAGATTCTGTAAAGACTGTGGAATTAACAGGCAGAAGACAACTCTGTATTCTCCACAGCAGAATGGAGTTGCAGAAAGAATGAACAGGACACTGATGGAGAAGGCTAGGAGTATGTTGAGTGGTGCTAGTCTCGAACAAAAGTTTTGGGCTGAAGCTGTTGCCACTGCTTGCTACCTGATTAATAGGTCTCCTACATCAGCTCTTGTTGATAAAACGCCTATGGAAGCATGGTCAGGTCACAAGCCTTCATTGAGACATCTTAGAGTTTTTGGTTGCGAGGCATATGCACATGTGCCAAAGGAGAAGCGAACAAAGTTGGAGAACAAGGTTGTGAAATGTATCTTCATCGGGTATAGTTATGGTGTGAAAGGATACAAGCTTTGGGACCCTGTTGCACAAAAGGTAATTCACAGTAGAAGTGTTATTTTTAGAGAAATTAAGTCTCCTTCTGTTACATTGCAGCCAGAACAGACTAAAAAGGAAGATGTGATTCAACTTCCTTCTACACCTGAAAGAGTTGAATCGAGACCCCTAGATAGGCAAGAATTTGAGGAGAGCTCATCTAGCTCTGAATCTTCAGAAGAGGAGGAAGAACCTCCAACTTAGATTGTTCGAAGGTCTACAAGACATAGACAACCACCTGAAAGGTATTCACCTGATGATTGGAGATGTATTTTTGCTCTGAATACTAGTGTGGATGAACCAAAATCTGTAGAAGAGGCATTAGGTATGAATGATGCAGAATCCTAGAAGATTGCTATGGAGGAAGAAATGGCAGCTTTGAAAAAGAATGATACATGGGATCTTGTACCATTGCCTGAAGGACGAAAACCTGTTGGTTGTAAATGGGTGTTCAAGAAAAAGATTGGTTCAGATGGAAGCATTGAGAAGTATAAAGCAAGGTTGGTTGCAAAAGGCTACTCTCAGGTTGAGGGTGTTGATTACGGTGAGATATTTTCTCCTGTTGCAAAAATGATGTCCATTAGATTTTTGCTTTCTATTGCTACTGCTTATGATTTAGAAGTTGAGCAAATGGATGTGAAAACTGCTTTCCTTCATGGTGATTTGGAGGAAGATATTTATATGACACAGCCGGAGCACTATGTTGTGAAAGGCAAAAGTAATTTGGTCTGTAAATTGAAGAAATCTTTGTATGGCCTCAAACAAAGTCTTAGGATGTGGTACCAGAAATTTGATACATATGTGTTGAGTCTGGGATTTGAACGTTCTAAATCAGATCACTGTGTTTATTATAAATCTTATGGTGATCATTTCTTATTCATTGCATTGTATGTTGATGATATGTTATTCATTGGTAAAGGGAAAGGTATGATTTCAGAATTGAAGTCTCAGCTCGCTGCTAAATTTGAAATGAAAGATCTTGGTGCAGCAAAGCACATTCTTGGGATGGAAATTAGAAGAGATAGGGTGAACAGAAAGCTATGGCTAGGCCAGAGTAAGTATGTGAATTCAGTGTTACAGAGGTTTAACATGCAGAATTGTAGACCATTGAATGTTCCTTTTACAGTTGGAACGAAACTATCTGTTTCAGATTGTCCTACATCCCCATTGGAGATGGAAGACATGAGCAGAGTGCCTTACCAGAGTTCGGTTGGAAGCTTGATGTATGCTATGGTCTGTACTAGACCAGACATTGCCCAAGCAGTGGGAGTACTTTCTAGATATATGTCTAATCCTGGTAGAGTTCATTGGGATGCAGTCAAAAGAGTCTTCAGATATTTGAAGGGCACTTCAGAGTATTCTTTGTGTTATCATGGTAATTTAGTTGGAGACATGACTTCCCTTGATATCCATGGTTATGTGGATTCAGATTGGGCAGGTGATATTGATAGCAGAAGATCCACCAGTGCTTATGTGTTTACTTTGTTTGGTGGTGCAATTAGTTGGATGAGTAAGCGACAGGCTGTGGTTGCTTTATCCACTACTGAAGCAGAGTATATGGCAGCTACTCATGCTTGTAAAGAGGCCATTTGGCTTAAGAGACTATGTTCGGATATTGGAATAAAACAAGGTACAGTGACAGTTTACTGTGACAGTCAGAGTGCAATTAGCCTAGCGAAGAACCCGACATTTCATGCCCGGACCAAACACATTGATGTTCAGTATCATTTTGTTAGAGATATGGTCGAAGATGGTAGGGTGAATTTGGTTAAGGTGGAAACTTTGATAAATGTTGCAGATGCTTTAACTAAGGCTATGAGCATAGAGAAGTTCAGATGGTGTTCAGAGTCTATGGGCCTTATGGCCCCTAGCAATTGATTCATTGTGTTGACATTCCCTTCCGCTCATGCAAGGTGTTCGACAAGTGGGAGATTTGTTGGGAAAAATGGTGTCTCAACCTTGCATTTATGTGAGGTTACTATTTATAGTAAGTTTTCATTTGAGCACGAAATAGTGCGAAACTCTCCCTGAGGCTTCTGGTTGGCTAGATAAGCATTTCGGTAAAGTTTCGTCGCAAGGTCACAACTAGTTTTGAAGATATTAAAGTTGTCGTCTTGGAGGGGTGCAATAAAATATTTAAACTTAATTTTGGGGACTTTAGAGGCTCCTAAACACCTTGAAAAGTGGCCATAACTGGCAAAGTGGGTTACGAGGTGATAGAGCACTTCGCGAGGTTTCCGGCGCTTCAAACGGTTCGTCAATCGGACACCCGGTTCTCAAGTTATGGCCTCCGGAAGTTTGTACTCCTGAAATAGGAAAAATAATTTGTATTGAATACATAAATGAGTTGTAAAAGGGAGCGAAACGTGTTGATGTGTGCTTTAACATGTCATAGGGCATCTAGAAGGGAGATAAGGTCGGCTACACCTTATTGGGTGGTTTTAGCCCATGGTTTTGTAATACCGTTTGATGGTTTCTTGTATTGTATCTCCTATTTATGATGTGTGTGAGATAGAGGTTGAGTGTAAGAGTCCTATGGCTATTGAGTTGCCTCTGAATCTCTGATTAGTGGTACTCCTGCGAAGAGCTTGCTCTGCAAGTATGTTGTAATCTGTTTTTGATTGCTGAATAAAATATTGAGCTGCTTTTGGAGTGTGGGGTTTTTCTCCCGAAAGGGTTTTCCCCACGTAAATCACTGTGTTGTGGTATGAATGCTATTATATCTATTTCTATTTTCTGTAACTGTTGTAACGATCTGAAAAAGTTTTGCATTACCCTCCTCTCAAGGTTAGTGTAGGAAGTTGTTTCCGGTACTTAACTTCCTTACAGAGGATACCTACCTAATGCGACTTTTTCCCCAAAGCTTGGGAGGAACAACCACATCATGGTTTTCCCCATTACCAGGTGGCATTAGAACATTTGAAGAACTCATCCAAAAGTTCCTAGCACACTACTCACACAAAATTGAACGTGATATCACAATGGTTGATCTATGTAACACTAAACAAAAACCAGGTGAGCTATTTTCAGTCTTTCTGCAATGATGGCATCAAATGTCTAGTAGATGTTCTCTTCAGTTATCGGAACAAGAACTAGTGGAAATATTTATTTCCAACTTAAATGAAGAAATGGAATTTCACCTGGACATAAAAGACACAAACTCTTTCAATGACATGATTACCAAAGGTTTAAAATGTGAACGGGCTCTCTAAAAAAAGGGATTATCAAGATATATAATGAGCCAAAGGATGGCCCTCGCCCATGCTTCAATAGTGACAAGCCTAACTTTTGGAACAAAAACAAAAACATTGTCAATGACGGGGTTGTGGATGCAAGAACTATCAAAAGTGCACAACCTGTGGTCCCATTTGCAGGACAGAACCCCCCACCCAAGAACAACATAGTTGCTCCTCCAAATCAAGGACGCAACATACCTCAAGAGGAACCTAGACAACGTCAACAAAATTTTAAACCAAAACGAACATACACTCCTTTAGGGGAACCCATCGAAACAGTGTTACGTCAGTTGGTTTCTCAAAATCTGGTAACCTTACCCAAAACATCAAATTATGAACCTCAAGTTAAACCTTCATGGTGGAGGGATACTGAACATTGCGATTTCCATCAAGGGAAAGGGCATAAGACAAGCAATTGTCACAGATTGAAAGATCTTATTCAGGATCTTACTGACCAAGGTGAAATTGAAATCGAAAGACATGACCCAAAGACAACAAACAATAATCATCTCATGTTTAAAAATCCACTTCCATCACAAGATCAAAGGGGTCCTTCCACTTCAAGGAGAAACACAAACACCACTAATTATACGCAAGCTGCATATAATTACACTTTGAATCACCTATATGATGCCAGTGAATAAATTGCAACTATTACCATAAAAAATCCCAGTTCCAATTGCAATGTTGTTACGCATCATGACAAGATTACCATAAAAGCAGCTCCACAAGGCACCACATCTATCCCAAAGCAGTATAACCTTGTAGACCAATTACATAAAATTCACGCAATGATATCTATCTTAGAGCTATTGCGCCTATCTCCATCTCATAAAAAAATCTTGGATCAAGCTCTCCAAGAGGCATCAGTTCCTGCAAACCTAAATATAGATCAGTTCCAAGCCATGGTTGGAAATATAAGGTCATCACCTTGTCTCACTTTCTCTGAAAGTGACAACACATCCTTCCAGCAACCTCATAATGCCTCACTCCACATTGAAGGGTTTATCAACCAACATAGGATCAAGCGGGTCTTAATCGACAATGGAGCAGGCTTGAATATCTACACACTACAATTGGTCACTGCATTGGGATATGAAATTGAATTAGTGGATCCTCGCAAGAAGATAACAATCAAAGCCTATGATGATGCAGAGCATTCATCCAAAGGAGTTGTTGTGCTACCAATCCGAGTAGGCCCAGTGGTGAAACACATCATATGTCAAGTTCGGGACCTTCCTCTGCCATACAATTTATTATTAGGAAGACCTTGGATACATGCCATGCAAGCCGTTCCATCCACCTATCATCAGTGTATCAAGTTCTCGCATAATGGTGTAGAAATCACAATCCTAGGTGATGCAAACCCCTTTGCATATTGTCACAATATTAGTCATCAACTAGAGATTACCATTCCCAACAATAGAGAAGCCATCTCATCCACATCATACATAAGTCCAGCCTCTCTTTCCAATTTAAACACCACTATACCCAAGCAAGAGAAGCTCAAGATGAAAATGGCAGAGGAAGGTCCTGGGGAGTAGAATCTAAGCCAACTCTTTTGTGTTGGACAAATGCCCACTTCTCCTAGAACTCATGGTAAACTTCAAAAGTTACTTCAAGCACCACTAGTCAAATCGGCATGTACTCTGACACCTTTCATCCTTGAAAAGAGTCAAGAAGAAGAAACCAGAGATGAGGACTTAACAGAATGGATCTATAAAGATCCTATCACCATGAAAATCCCACAAGCTAAGCTTCCCACTGATCAATATGGAAAAGGCCTTCTCATTATGCAAAGAATGGGATATGATGGTCAAAGTGCTTTAGGACCTTGTAAGCAAGCGCGACATTAGCCGCTGCAGCTGAAATTAAAACCCAAAGATAACACAGGCTTAGGCTTTCAAAAGGAGATCCTTCCTAAGCTTAGATTTAAAGGAAAACCCAACAAACCTCTATATCAACCTACTACAAAGAGGCCACCTTTGATTATAAAAGCAACAACAAAAATCATAGCAACTACCCCATTGAGGCTAAAAATCCCAGCAAAACCATCTGCAACACCAGTCATCCCACCAATTGAACCAGCAATGCCATCAACAACAATAATAACATCAATAGCACCCTTTATCATCAACAAATATATCTGAATTCCCAATAGTATTGACAACACTAGCAATTCCAGCAGAAGCAGCAGATTCAAAACTACCAATACTCCTTGTATCGGATTCATTGATCCCCATAATTCTTCCAGCAACACCGATCATTTCATCTATAAAGGTACATCAACCGATCACACCTGCAATATTTAACTCAAACGATATCTTAGTATGGTATAGTAATGGATTACTGGAAAGTGACTCAGAGACTAACTCGCATGAGTAGGAATTTGATTTGGTACAACTTAATACTTCAGATGAGTAAGACGCATCACTACCTCCACCTCACAAAGAAATCCCTGTTTATGGCGAAGCACAGATAAAGACTTCTTGGGTTCCTGAACTGGAAACATCTTCCACAGACCCTACGTCACATCCTACGCCCGATTCTGACAGGGAGAGTACCATCAATGACCTTCACCACAATGTCTTAACCCTCACAGACACATCTAATGAACTTAACTTAATCAATGAGGTAATGCCTATTATCCATCCTGAACTCATTGAATGGAACCAACCTAATCCCCCATGCCTTGACCACTTCCAAAATGATGAGGCGATCATTGACTTTTTGGAACTACAGGATAACATACCAAGCGTGGATCACAAAGCTGGATTTTCCATAGAACTTAATAGCTCAGCATACTTCAAGATAGATGCCAAAGCTTTCAGCTGCAAAAATATAACAATAAAACATGGATCTTCCAGTGAAAATCACACTGTGGCACTATTTGATCCCACAAAAGTAAAAAGAAAGAGCATATCCAATGGTGAAAACCTCTCTGAGGTACCTGAGGATGAAAGGTTTGACATCCTCCCCTCTAGTACACGGCAGGAACGATCAATGATTCTCATCGAGGAAACCAAAGAATACAACATGGGGACTCCTGAAACTCCTCACCATATACATTTGGCATCTCTTTTAACTCTAGAGGAACAACCTAAGTTTGTCGAATTCTTCCAAAAGCATCAGATCAACTTTGCATGGTCATATGCAGACATGCCTGGTCTTGATCCTGATTTAGTCATGCATCACCTCACAGTAGTAGAAGGAGCTAAGCCTATCAAGCAGAAGCTTCGCAAGATGCATCCCTAGATTACGGTACTAGTCAAAGTAGAACTTAAGAAACTCCTAGATGTTGGTTTCATTAGACCAAATGATTATGCAGACTGGATATCCAACATTGTGCCTGTCGGCAAACCAAATGGGGGCATTTGTATATGTATTGACTTTAGAGATCTGAACAAGGCATGTCCTAAGGATGACTTCCCCCTACCAAACATTGACATAATAGTGGACCTAATAGTAGGACATGTCGTGCTTTCACTCATGGATGGATTTTCTGGGTACAACTAGATAAAGATTGCACCAGAAGATCAACATAAGATGACCTTCACATGTCCTTGGGGAACATACTACTGGAATGTAATGCCTTTTGGTCTAAAGAATGCAGGAGCGACCTATCAAAGAGCAATGACTACTATTTTTCATGATATGATGCATACCATAATGGAAGATTATGTTGATGACTTACTGGCAAAATCACTCACAAGAGAAGGTCATCTAGAAATATTAGTGAAAATCTTTGATAGACTGGAACAATATCATGTTCGACTCAACCCAAAGAAATGTGTCTTTGGAGTAACCTCAGGGAAGCTTCTAGGATACATTGTCTCAAGCAAAGGTATTGAGGTCGATCCTACAAAGGTCAAAGCAATCATGGACATGCCACCTCCAAAGAACATTAGTCAACTAAGGACATTACAAGGGTGGCTACAATCCATCCAAAGATTCATTGCACAACTGGCAGATAAGTGCCATCCTTTTACACGTCTGTTACACAAAAACATCTGCTTTCAATGGGGTACTAAATGCCAGCAAGCATTCCAGATGCTTAAAGACTATCTCATGAATATGCCATTGCTGATCCCATCAGATCCAAGTAGACCTGTATTTCTCTATATTTCAACAACAAGTACAACATTAGGTGTACTATTGGCACAACACAATGCAGAAGGGAAAGAGTGTGCTGTTTACTACATCTCTCACACACTGGTTGGCTATGAACTCAATTACACACCTATTGAGCGAGCTTGCCTAGCAGTAATCTTGGCAGCCACTAAACTGAGGCACTATCTGTTAACACATAAAGTACAGCTCATTGCAAAACTTGATCCACTAAAGTAATTACTTAGCAAAGTAGCACTGACTAGCCGCTTAGCCAAATGGGTTATTATTCTAAGTGAATTTGTCATTGAGTATGTGGACCATAAGGCTATCAAGGGCCAAGTTATTGTAGATTAGTTGGCCGATGCACCCCTCATAGGCGATAATCCTCTTGTTTCCAACTTTCAAGATGAAGAGATATTCATGATCATAGAAGCACAACAATGGAAACTATACTTTGATGGTTCATACACTAGGTATGGCTCGAGGGCAGGTATCCTGTTTATTACACCTCAAGGTGACAGCATCCCGAAGTCTTAAAGGCTCACATTTCCATGCACAAACAACATAGCTGAGTATGAAGCCGTGATCACAGGACTCAGACTAGCCATACAATGGAAATTGAAAGAGTTACAGATATATGGCAACTCCCAACTGGTCATCCGCCAAGTAACAGATGAATATCAGACCAAGGATGACAAACTCATGCCATACAAATAAATGGTGGATAGTTTAAAGGCATCATTTACTACTATCATATTTGAGTAGATACCCTGAGATCAGAATCGAGCTGCTGATGCTATGGCTACTATCGCATCTCTCCTTGATCTTCCACATAATTCAACATGTTACGAGTTCTTGGTAGAATAGCTTTGGATTCCTGCTTATGATATCCCTGAATCCGAGATGATATGTCACCTTGTCGGTTCTGAATCTACATGGTATGGTGAGTTCTACACCTACCTCCATGATCACATTCTTCCTCCTAACCAATCAAATAACCAACGTAAAACCTTCATTCGCCAAACTGCTCGATATACCATTATTGCTGAAACCCTATATCGATGCAGTCTTGATGGTACTCTCCTTTAATGTCTGGAACATGATGAGATAACAAAGGCCTTGGAAGAGGTACATGAAGGAATTTGTGGAACTCATGCAAGCAGTCCATCACTAGCCAAGAAACTCATGCGCACTGGATACTATTGGCCATCCATGGAAAAATACTCCTACTATTTTGTCAGAAAGTGCAAGGAATGCCAAGTTCATGGAGACCTGATACATGCACCAGCATAGGAATTGCAACCGATCACAACACCATGGCCATTCTATTCATGGGGACTTGACCTTGTGGGTAAAATTCACCCATCTTCATCCAATGACCACAAATTCATTATTACCGCCACCGAATACTTCACAAAGTGGATCAAAGCTATTCCACTTACCCAAGTCACCGACAAGCAGATCGCCTCATTCATCCTCAATTACATCATCTGCCAGTATGGTGTACCCATGTCCATCATCATAGAAAATGACCTTCCTTTTAAAAATCAAGATGTTTGTGAGCTCTGTGAGAAGTTTCACATACAACACCGCTTTTCCACTCCCTATTACCCACAAGGAAATGGTCAGGCCGAAGCATCAAACAAAAACATATGGAGAATTCTCAAGAAGATAGTCAATGATGCCAGTCATGATTGGCATGTTGAACTCAATCTAGCACTATGGGCATATCGAACTAGTATTCAAACCCCTACAGACACAACTCCCTACTCACTGGTCTTTGGTGTAGAAGCTATCTTACCTATTGAGGTTGAGATACCATCACTACGAGTTTCCTTGCATAATCTCATAGATGACGAAGCATATAGAGTATCACGTCTTCAAGACTTAGAGCTACTTGATGAGAAATGACAAGCTGCATACAATCACCTCAAGGGCTATGAGCAACACATGAGCAAAAGCTATAATCATCAAGTTAGACCTCACACATTTGAGGTAGGTGATCTTGTTTTTCGAGAGAATCCTTGTAACCAACCAAATAGAGAACATTAGGGAAAGTTTGAATCAAATTGGCTGGGTCCATATGTTATCACTGCTGCATTTGGGTCTGGGGCATATCAGTTGGCTACTTCAGTAGGAGAGTCGCTAGCAGATCCAATCAACAACATGCACCTCAAAAAGTTTTATACATAAGCTGCATAGAGCATCAGGCTCCCCTACATACCAGAAAAACACCAAAAACATTCAGAAAATGTCCTGAAGAAAATACAAAAACATCAAAATAGTAAAGAAAAATCATGCATCCAAACAGTGAGCAACCACTCTGGTGGAACCTTGGGTAAGTGCGATGGTGAAAACCTGGCAAACAGGCACCACTTGTAAAGATTATCACTCCATTGTCTTTTAGACTTGTTGCGATCACATTCATTTGCATCCACTCATCCATCAGTCCAAAACCATGGCTTCTTATTGATCTGTAATCAAGGATAGTACTACATGGGTCTTGCATCCCGCTCTTTCATAGTCATGTTTAAATTGGGGGCAATGCCCTTAACCTATTGATGGAAGTGGATTCTTCATTACTTGTGATTCATTGAGTTCTTCATTCAAAATACCAAAAACATTAGAAAACTGTCTCACAAAAAATCCAAAAAACATCATAAAACATCAAAAATCAAACAAAAACATGGTAACACCTTGTACATATGCATCCAAGCAGATACCAAACACACATTGTGAAATATTCAAAAGATGACCACTTCTTCGATCAACCAAATAATCAACAATCAACATAAACTGTCTTAAACAGGGATGCATCCTTCCTTACCCAAAACAAAGACAAGATGATGTTTTCTTTGACAAGAAAATTATGTTTAAAGCTATCAAGTACTTGGTTGGTTTGTAGGTTATTTATACATTTATATCAAGTTCCTACGCTACTCCAGGATATCCACAAGTGATTAGAGTGGCCAAGATGGTTCCTAAGCATTGTTTGTATGTCTTTTGTGAATTATTCTGATGAAGTTCTGGGGCATGTACTAATGGTGTCTATGTGGGAAGTTCACTAAGCTATGTGATCATATGCAAAAATATAGTCATAGATCATTACGGCTTGCTGACTATAGCATATACCTCGGCCATATAAGCATGAACCATTATTGAGGGTTGTATTTTGTATTTATGCTGTTTGTTTGCAGGTACAATGCTCCATCCTTGGTTCCTACTGCCTTGTCCAAGATTGATACTACCATGCTCAATGATGAAAATAAAGCACTATGGATCGTCATTTCATCTCATCTGTATATATTGCATTCTATTGCATTCCACCCATCCATACATTCATAATAGATGCATATCATGCATACATAGTAATGACAATGGATACTCTATTTTCCTCTTCTTCCATAGGAATGATTCATATGTCCTCCATTTCTTTTGTCTAACATCAACCCCCCCACCCTCCATATCTTGGTCATCATCATAATCCCTTCATCGTTTCCCATCAACCCAATTAAGCCACGTTCATCACCATCCATCTCTAAATAGGATGGACTGCATTTCCCATCCTAAGTCCACACAATCAAGCTAGTTACTCTGTCTACATAGGCACATTGACAGACACACACACACACCTAGACTATTAACAGATACTTTGATGAAGTATCTTCGAGTTTCAATAGGTAATCGATCATGGTAATCCTAGACTACAATAGGCATTTCTCATAATGACCTAGTCTCAACGGGGCTGCTATGATTCATCACAACCAACCCACAACACACACACTATAAATTGCTCAATCAATCCAACACAATCACAACAAACAATTACATCAATTTTCTAAGTCTCAACAAGTATTTTTCTTCCTATACCTTGACTTCATCGGGCAATTACATCAATTGTCTAAGTCACCAATAGGTCACTTTGATTCACTTACTTAGACTTTATCTTGTCCAAGCAAACAACTGACATCAACTATCATGCTTTGACTCGATCGGGGCAATTAAATCGATTGCACTAGATTGTCCAACCAAATTTTGATCAATTGTATAGCATCAATCGAAAACACAACCACCACATTTTCACCGTATCTCCTACATGACCTAAGGGTACTCACTGGCTTGATGTTTCTCCGTATTCACTCCAATTTCTTCTATTCTTTCACCATTCTTTCTAAAATCTTCTCTTCTATCACCCTGCCAATTTTCATTCTTTTTTGAGAGATCGCCCGATTTTTTGAAAATTTTCAGCCCATCTCTCAAGGGGCCATACCTGTTAGTGTAGGTTTTTTTATTTTCCTTATGTTAGGGGGTATTTGTTTTTCCTACACATATATTATTAAGCTTGCTTAGGTTATTAGGTGTGGTTAATATGAGGACACGTGGCGGAATACATTAGCTACATGTGTAACTCTCCACCTCACATGGGTAGTTGAGTTACACACCCTCTTTTGGCTTGTTGTGCCACCTCTCATAACCACTATTTTGTCATTTCCTAAGTGGGTTATGGGGTAGTTGGGTTTCTCACCCTCTTTTGGCCTTATGTGCCACCTCTTATAACTCCTTTTTTGTTTTCATGTAAGGAGGTTATGCCACATGTTTTGACATTTACCAAGTAGGTAAAAACCTCCCACCTTTTATGGGGTAGTAGGTAAAACCTCCCACTTTTTATGGAGGTGGGAGTTAATGCACCTCTTAGTTGTATATGCTATTATTTTTCTATATAATAAGCAATATACTCTCACCTTCACAAGGGAAGTGATAGTTCGGTGAGAGTCTTCTCTAAATTCTCTTCTTTATCTCTATTTTTCTCTCATATCAGATTTATCTTCATTCAGCCTTTTTTGATCTTCGATCATCTGTTGCTTGGAGTTGCATGTGATCTATGACCGACATCAGATCCTGGCTCAATTCTTGCTTCTCACAGAATTTAACATGGTATGAGAGCCGTGTTGTCTGGTATAGCTCATTGCTTTTCCGATTTATTTGAGAGATTTGAGATTGTTAGATAGCTAATATTTTTCTTAAAAACCAAGTATGCTCTTCTCCTGCATTTTCATGTGATCTGGAGAATCAGAACAGTTTAAAGGAAAATAAGCTTCTAGTTAAATTTGGTTTTATATATGTGTTCTTTGAGATCTGGGTGATTGCAGCATTTTTGGTAATATTGGAGGCTTCTTTAGCATTTCTAGAGTGTCCAGAAGGCTTGCGAAAATCATAAGTGACTTTTATTTCACCAAATTCAGAGCTTGGAGAACACAGTAAAAAAATCAGAGTACTTGACGGAAAGCTGGAAATGAGCACTCTTCATAATTGCAGGTCTTATTGAAATATTCTACCCTTCTTTGTTAGATATTGTAGGTTGAATCAGCTGCATTTTTTTTCCCTTCTATAGATCATATCTTTCTTCTCACAACTCTATTTTACAAAAACGAATAGTTGTTGGAAAGGTATTAAGATACATTGAGCAGCAATAAGGCTAATTTTTTCAGATTTTGTGTTAAATTTATATGTATTTAAACTTTCTATTTTGGCCATTAAAGCCTTAGAAAGCATTGTAATCTGATAAAAGCCTTGTAAATGCACTAATTATAAAGTGCCAACCTTGTAATATTTGGGGGGGGTGATTTCAAAGACTAGTGAAAAGGGGGGGTGTCTCTTGTGTCTTCTTTCTTGCACTCTTCTTGACTCTTTGCAATCTTCTTTTCTGCTATCATGGATGCATCTACAGTTCCACTTTTAACACCATATAATTACTTTGAATGGAAATCTAAGATGATAATATATCTGAAAAGACATGGATATCATCGTGTTACTATGGGACTTGAAACTGAACCTCAAGATGCTGCAGAAAAGATTAAATGGTTTAATAAATGTGATGAAGCTTTTGGTACATTGTGCATGTCAGTCTCTCCTGACCTTCTTTTTCACATTGAATTTGCTACTACACCAAATGTAGTATGGACTACTTTGGGAAACCTCTTTGGTAAGCAGGATGAACTAAGAGGTCATCAATTGGAGAATGAACTCATAGGGTTGAATCCAACCAATTTTGATACTATACAAGACTTCTTCACTAAACTTAAGTCTATAAGATTGCAGTTGGAACAGTGTGGAACTAAGAAAGATGATAAGCAACTGATCTTGAGTATTCTTTCTAAGCTTGGTCCTAACTATTCAGTGTTTGTTTCTACATTCTATGCTACCAAATGTGCCCTAGGTACCACATTCAAAATGCCTTCTTTAGATGATTTTGCTGCAGAACTCACTAGGGAGCAGGACAAATTGGTTCAAATGGGTACAATAAAGCCCTCTAAGTCACATGCCTTAGTTGTAAGTCAAGGCATAAAAGAACAGAAAGGGTCTAGTAAGCAAGATAAGAAACAAAAGAACCAAGGAGAGAAGAAGAAAGATCAGAAATCTGCTACTTCAAAAGCAGACAATGAGACCTCTTCATCAAAAGGTGAACAACCTAAGAAGGAGAAGGTCAAGTGTTCTTATTGTAAGAGGCCTGGTCATGATGAACATAAGTGTTTAAGGAAACAAATTGATCACCTTTCAAATCTTCTTGAAAAGAATAATATCAAGGTTCCTGATTCAGTCAAACAGAGTTCATCGGAAGGATCTTCTAAGGACATAGATAAGAGTAAGGGGAAAGGAAAGGGTAAGGCCCTAGTTGCTATTGCTTCACAACCAAATTCTTGGATAATTGACTTAGGTGCTTCACACCACATGGCTTCTTCAGAAGATGATTCCACATCTTTAGAGCCATGTTCTATGCCTTCCATCCTAATGGGTGATGACACTCCTGTTGAAGTGCATGGGAGAGGGTCTGTTGATGTGGGTGAAGGAACATTTCAAGATGTCCTTTGTGTTCCATCTTTATCAACTAATCTCCTATCTGTTTATCAGATCACTCACACTGGTTCTGGCAAGCGAGTTGAGTTCACATCAGATGCAGTGGTAATCAGCGAAATGCATAATGGGTCTACTGTTGCTGTGGGAAAAGCAGATCATCATTCTAGATTATATCAGTTTTCTCACTTTGTTCCTGATTCTCCTTCGACAGTTTTACTCACTCATGCAGATGAGGTGAGTTGTTTGTGGCATCAACGGTTTGGCCACTTGAACTACCGTTACTTGCAACAACTCAATCAACAAGAAATGGTTTCAGGGTTGCCTTCTATTCGATTTTCTGATGGAGTTTGCCAGGGGTGCATTCTTGGTAAGCATCCAGAGGAGAAGTATGATAAAGGTAAAGCTTGGAGAGCTACACAACTATTGGAGTTGGTACATAGTGACTTGGTAGGACCATTTCCACAACCATCTTTTAGCAAGGCTAGATATGTCTTGACATTTATTGATGACTTTTCCAGATATACATGGGTTTACTTTCTCAAACAAAAGTCTGAAGTCTTTGAAAATTTTCTAGATTTCAAAGCTTTTGCAGAAAAACAATCTGGGAAGTTCATCAAGATTCTGCGTACAGATAATGGGGGTGAATATGTTAATAATCAGTTTGAACAGTTTTGTGCTTTAGAAGGTATCAACATGCAGCACACAGTTCCATACAGTCCTCAACAAAATGGTGTAGCAGAACGAAAAAATAGGTCCTTGAAGGAGATGGCTAATTGTATGATTCACTCCAAGTCTTTGGCACCTCAGTATTGGGCAGAGGCCATCAACTGTGCGTGTTACATCCAGAATCGAGTTCCTCATAAAGCTGTGAAGGGGGTAACTCCCTTTCAAGCTTGGATTGGTCGAAAAACCACAGTTAAACACTTTAGAGTGTTTGGTTCTCTTGCATGGGCCCACATTCCAGCTGAAAAATGCAAGGCTATGGATCCGCAGAGTAAGCCTTGCATATTTGTTGGATATCCAGATGATGTCAAAGGGTATAGGCTTCTCCAACCCACTACTCATGAGTTGTTCATTGAGAGGAGTGTTCATTTTGAGGAGAGTTCTTCTAGTTCTTCTCATATCACTTCTCCATCCACTATCACATTGGAGAAATTGCATTATGATGATAGTTCTTCAGAGGATCTTAATCCTCCTAATCTTGATGAGGAGTCTTCTTCCTCTACTTCAGATGGTGACAGTGATGATGAGGATTCACATTCCTCTCATAGTCATCATTTAGAGGTTGATGATTCTCCCCCAGACTCTCCAGCCTCAGTGCCTCTTTGGGCTCGACAAACTTTTGAGTCAGCAGGAGATTGGCTTGGTGATCCATTAGATACTAGAAGAACAAGGTCACAATTTCAGCAAGCTCCACATCTCTTCATTGCTTCAGCTTCTGATCCACAATCCTTTCGAGAAGCTTCAGGTGTTCCTGAGTGGGATGCTGCAATGCAAGAAGAGTTCAATTCCTTGGAAAGGAATCACACATGGGATTTAGTTCCTCTTCCTAAGGGAAGGAAACTTGTTCGATGCAAGTGGATCTATCGAACAAAATTTGCAGTGGATGGGTCGGTTGATAAGTATAAGGCTCGCTTGGTAGCAAAAGGTTTTTCCCAAGTTCCAGGGGTTGATTACTCTGAGACTTTTGCTCCAGTTGCTAAGATGAATTCGATCCGACTTGTTCTTGCTATAGCTGCAGCCCATCGTTGGGAAGTTCATCAGATGGATGTGAAGAGTGCATTTCTTCATGGTGACCTTCAGGAGGAAATCTACATGGAGCAACCACAGGGGTTTGTTCAGGATCCTTCACTTGTGTGTTGACTTCGAAAGTCTCTCTATGGCCTCAAACAGGCTCCTCGAGCTTGCTATGCCAAGATGGACTCATTCCTTTTGACAGTTGGTTTCACTCGGTGTCATTCTGATCCGAACGTATACATTCTGCAACAGGATGAAACTCTCACATTTCTGGTTCTCTATGTTGATGACTTGTTACTCACAGGGAGTCACTCATCCACCATCAAAGCAGTGAAAATTGCTCTACATGATAGATTTTTGATGTCAGACTTGGGTCTTCTGCATTACTTCTTGGAAATTGAGATCACTCAATCATCTTCAGGAATCTTCCTTGGACAACCCAAGTATGCACTTGATATGCTCTCCAGATTTCACATGGCTGATTGTAAGCCTACACCTACTCCATTTTTGTCAGGGGTCAAACTTGAGGCTAAGTGCTCTTCACCCTTGGTTGATGGCACTTTATATCGACAGCTTGTTGGAAGCCTCATTTATTTGACTCATACGAGACCCGACATTTCTTATGCTGTGGGCATGGTCTCTAGATTCATGCAGGAGCCACATGAGTTGCATTGGAAAGCAGCTAAGCGGATCCTCCACTACATTCAAGGTACTCACAATTATGGAATTCAGTATGTAGCAGGTGTGGATATTGACTTGGTAGGATATACGGATTCAGATTGGGCAGGTGATTCTCAGGATCACAAGTCTACTTCTGGGTATTGCTTCTCACTTGGTTCTGGTCCAGTTTGTTGGTCGAGCAAGAAGCAGTCTGCAATTTCTCTTTCATCGACAGAGGCCAAGTATCGAGGGGCAGTCAATGCCACCACTGAGGCTATTTGGCTTCAAAATATTCTTACTGAGTTTGGTATTCCAGTCAGAAAGCCTACCATCATCTTTTGTGATAATCAGAGTGCTATACAGATCTCAAGAAATCCAGTTCATCATCAGAGGACGAAACACATTGAGATACATATGCACTATATTCGGGAGCTCATTCAGGAAGGCATCATTGATCTTAAGTATTGTTCTACATCGGAGCAAACTGCGGACATCTTCACCAAACCTTTCACCGAAAGCAAGTTCCTTCATTTGCGATCTTTGCTTGGGATGCAAAATGTGTCTACTTCAGGAGGGGCTTCTTAGTACTTCATTCTTTCTCTCTCTATTTAGGGGGGGTCTATTCCTCTTATGGGGGGCTTCTTCTTTTGGGGGGGATATTTATGTACATGGGTACCTAAAATGGCCTCATTTGCCGGGACCCATCTTTTCACCCACCTAAGCTACGCTTAAGGGGGGGTGTTAGTGTAGGTTTTTTTATTTTCCTTATGTTAGGGGGTATTTGTTTTTCCTACACATATATTATTAAGCTTGCTTAGGTTATTAGGTGTGGTTAATATGAGGACACATGGCGGAATACATTAGCTACATGTGTAACTCTCCACCTCACATGGGTAGTTGAGTTACACACCCTCTTTTGGCTTGTTGTGCCACCTCTCATAACCACTATTTTGTCATTTCCTAAGTGGGTTATGGGGTAGTTGGGTTTCTCACCCTCTTTTGGCCTTATGTGCCACCTCCTATAACTCCTTTTTTGTTTTCATGTAAGGAGGTTATGCCACATGTTTTGGCATTTACCAAGTAGGTAAAAACCTCCCACCTTTTATGGGGTAGTAGGTAAAACCTCCCACTTTTTATGGAGGTGGGAGTTAATGCACCTCTTGGTTGTATATGCTATTATTTTTCTATATAATAAGCAATATACTCTCACCTTCACAAGGGAAGTGATAGCTCGGTGAGAGTCTTCTCTAAATTCTCTTCTTTATCTCTATTTTTCTCTCATATCAGATTTATCTTCATTCAGCCTTTTTTGATCTTCGATCATCTGTTGCTTGGAGTTGCATGTGATCTATGACTGACATCAGATCCTGGCTCAATTCTTGCTTCTCACAGAATTTAACAATACCACCCACTAAATTTACATTTATGGGCCTTTTTTTTCTTCACACCTATTTTTCTTTCTTTGAAATGACACTATAAACCGTACCATCTCAAAGAGGGGCAAATGTAGTCACATAAATCTGTCCAATTTAATTAAATGAATAGTTGCTATTTATTTGATTAAAAATCCACTAGCCATCAGTTAATTAAATTAATATTTAATTAATTCATCTTCCAATATTCTCCTATTATTTAAATAAATTATTCAATTTATTTTAATTAATTCATTAAACCAAAATCACAATTAATTAAATGAATAAATCCTATTTATTCAATTTAAATCCCCCTTTCCTCTTTTAAATAAATAATTAAAAACATTTATTTAAATCATTCACCCCCCCACTTGCATTTTCCTACAAATGCAAGTTGCAACCACAAGTTGAAATAAATTAATTTTATTTTAATTTAAATCCTATTTTCCCTCACCCACCAAACCCACTTGCAATCCTAATCCCCTTCTAGATTCTTCTAACCCCTTCCTAATTAGCCTAATCTATTCCCTAATTATTGTCACATTCCTAAGCAACTTGGAGTCACTTCTCAAAGACTTCAAAGTCTTTGAAAAACATTAAATGCTTTGTGTGTTCAACAATTTAACCCCTAAAGTCTTCCAAACCACTAATGGCTCTTACATGATCATTTATGGTTAATTCCACTTGCACCCATGGTTAAGGACTTTAACCCCTAACTCAACCCTCATATGACCCATGTGTCTCCTCAAGCATTTATTGCTTTGACCATGGTTATCCCTTTAACCTTTGCACAAGAATTTATCCATTGGATAAAAGCATTATTCTTTGGATAATGAATTTATTCACTCAACCCAACCTTGACCTTCACTCCCAAGTTAACTCTTAGGGCATGTCAAGAATTTAATGCTTATTCCCTCTCCTCTCAACTCATCTCATGTTGACATTTGTCATCCTGGGATTGGGTTGAAAGCCCTCATATGGATTGAATATCATTCAATCCTGACCCTTGTTGAGATTACTCAATCTCAACCATCCATTGCTCCATTTTTCCTATAAATAGAGCCCATTTCTTCATAATCCAGATCTTGAAAACTTGTATGCATTTAATCTATAGTCAAATTTAGAGAGCATTGTAGCATAAAATCACTAATGTATTGTCATTTTGGACTAAAATAAATCTTAGTTCATTTCATAACATATCATATTTAGCTTGTTTCTACACTTGCATAGCATAAGTTTAAAAGCATTTTCAATCTTGAATCTCCATAAGACATCCATAGTGCAAAAAGCTGCTGAGAGCTACACTAATTTGGAACTTGGAGAGGAGAGGAACAAGGGAGAAGGAGCTAAGAGCATGGTAGAAGGCATTTGGAGATGCCTTGTTGTATTTACTTCTGTAGTTAACTATTTCATCATTTTTTTAGTGTTTCTTTTGATATGCCTGCTTAGACTAGTTTTTGGTTGATTAACACTAACATTTGTCTTTGTTTCTTGTGTTTTGTGTGTTATACGACCACAGGTTTTAGTCTAACATTGTTTATTTTGCAAAGCATCAATAGGAATAGACGATGATTCTGGTTCCATGGTTAAAGATAAGTACCTGATAATCATTGTCGGTGAAAACCTAACAAACCCTTTAAGTTGCCAGTGAAATCGCTCAACAAGATATCTGATCACATTGAATAGCCTTTGATCACTCTGAGTCACTCTTAATCACACTAAATCACTCTGAATGCAAGGTGATAAAAAATGAAGTGAATTCAACCTTTTATCTTCCAAGAAAAACCCTAATCTTTCATTAACATCAATGACTTCTGGTGAAAGATACTGGATCTCAAACAAAACATATCCATGTCGGATAGGCGTCTCCAATGTCTGGAACATCTTTTAGAACCTCTTCTTGGGGCATATGCAACATCTTTATGAATTTTGCCTACCCCTAAGGCATCTATCTGCCTCAGTTACCAGTTGAGCTACCTATTAGTGTAGGAGCAACCTCCTCTGCTGGATAAGTAACCAGTGCATTGCCATCTGTTGATTGTTCTTCAGTCTTCCTGACCCATCTCTGGGTATGATCTTGCTGGATTTCACTAACCTTTTCTTTCCCTTTCTCATTTGATCCTCTATTACCTACTGCTGGATTTTTGCTTTTACAGAATTTAGCAATATTTCCAACCTCATTACATACATAACATGTAACATTTTTCCTTTGAATTGCTTTGCTAAAACCGGTATAATTGCTTGACCTGCACTAATTATCCATATGTCCAAATTTTCCACATGCATAGCATTTAACATTCATTCTACAATCTTCTATCTTATGACCATACTTATTACATTGACCGGGAGCAGAATCAGGGTTCTGATTTGCGCTGTTTCTACATTGCCTAGCCATGTGACCAAACTTATTGCAAAAAAATATCTACCATTAAATTTATAAGCATTAAACTACCTTACCCGTGCCTTATGGTTTTGATCTTCATTAGTAGTACTAAAACTTTGTCCTTGCTCAAATCCAAGTCCACTGGAATGTCCAATCTGCCTTTATCTTTTCAATAATTCATCTAGCTGTGTTGAACTAATCTTGAATTTTTCTTTATACTCAATTGCACTAGTCAGATCATCTCTCAGAATTATCATTTGTCTCTCAAGGTCTTGTTCATTGCTTTGGGATTGTACTAAATCAGTTCTCAACAAATCATTCTCACGAACCAACCTACCACATTCTTCAAATTTGTTCTTCAGGGATACAACAAGATTTTCTTCCTTTTTCTTTCGGTCTTCAATCTCTTTAGACATTCTCATAGTCACAACTTGCATTTCAATTCTCATAACCATGTTCTCCTGACTCAATTTTTGACACTGTTCCTTAAGTGCATCTTTCTCTTCATCATCCTGATTTTGTAAAAGTTCCTTCCTTCTGGCTTGAACAGATGACAACCTCTCCTGTAGGACAAGAATGAATTCCTTAGCAAAATTCAATTCATCTTGTAGCTTTAAGTTCTTCAACCTTTTAGCATCATAATCTTCAAGTGTCATATCAAGTTGCTTTTCCAAACCCATATCCATGGATTCTAGATTTAGGATTCTCCTCAAGCTATTAAACTTCCTTCAAGGCATAAGGCTTTGATACCAATTGTTGGAATCCAAGAACACTGAGAGGGGGGGGGGGGTGAATCAGTGTTCTACCGATTTGATTATTTTTAGCCTTATTAAAACATGCATACACCAACCGATATACCGATACATACAAAATTGAAAGAAGTAAAGTAACCAATAAGCCAATCACATAAATGAACACCATAACACACCAAATAATATGTGGAAAACCTCAAAGAGGAAAAACCACGGTGGGATTTGTGACCCACAATATCAATTCACTGGCCATATGAAGAGATATTACAAAATATAGGGACCTACACTTGTAGGAAGGCTTATAGCCTATAACACACTGCTCAATGACAAAAGGAGCCTCACTGACTACATATAAATCCAGACTTTAATCCAAAGAAATTACTAAACTACTAAGATAACATCTTCTATGCCAGAATATAATTCTGATTAAGCTCTGTCTGTTCTAGTCTGAAACCCTAAACCCTTTACCAAAATAACCCTTTCATAAATATCCTCACATACATGATCTCTCAGATATATTTCACATCTCCTTCCTAATATATATTCACATGATATCACATTCACATAACTGTCACCATATCATATATATATATATATATATTTAAATGATCTAATCCAACTGACCTATATACCCTATGCAATTTATCATGCCTTATGTCAGCTTACAAGGATATTTACAATAACAAATTACATGTCGACCAGATAACATAAATACACGAATATCAAAATCAATTGTCGATGCCAGATCCAAGAGATGTCGGCCTCCAATATTGATAACCTTATTCTAAACCACGTTGACTTGTATTTTCGGTAATCAAAGGAATCCTTCCATCTTTCCGGTGCTGGTGCTAGTGTTGGTGAAGTGTCTACTAGTACACAACTGAACCAAAATACCATGTTACCATCAATAGCTAGGATTTATGAACTTTTTCTACAATATCGCCGAGATAATCGTCTTCCTCGAACTCCTGAAAGCATCTCACATCGATAACTCAACCTTTTACACCTTTAGGGACTCTAAAACAATTTTCTTTTCCAGTAGGTGCCTTAATATCAAATAAAGCTTGTAATAATTTTCCTTCTGGAGTATTTAATAGTGAGTCTTCTTCTGCTTCCAGTATCAATTTACCGACTAATACATCACCTGTTTCTATCCAAGATCCTATCATTACAAGGCCGTTTTCATCCAGATGACGAAGTAAGTAAGCATCTAAATGAGGTATTTCTCTAGTTATTACTTCAGGGCCCTGGTTCGTAAAATAAACTCCAATTTCGTATCTTATGATCTGGAAAGAAGTAAAAATGTCTTGATATACCAAACGTTCACTAATAAGTATTGCATCTTCAAAATTGTATCCTTCCCATGGCATATAGGCCACTAAGATGTTTTTTCCCAAAGAAAGTTCTCCCCCTGCTGTAGCTGCACTGTCTGCTATAATTTGGTCCCTCTTTACATACTCCCCTTGGCGAACTCAAAGGATTGCATAAAAAGATATCTCCTTGGTGTTGAAGGTGGGTATTTTTGTTTCTAGCTTTATTAAGACATCACCATGAGGGGGCAGAGAATATCACCCTCTTTATACTTATTGTATTTTATTTTTGCAATGTCTTAAACAAGGTGTTCATTCTCAAAACTAGAGAAAACAAAATCTTACACGAGATGCTTCATTCCTGAAACCAGACACAACATTTATATATGTCTTACACATGGTGTACATTCTTGAAACTAAAGTAGACAAAATCTTACATGAGATACCCTCGAAACCAAGCATATATTTTCCTTACATGGGGTTATACATTCTTGAAACCAAAGTAAACAAACTCTACACAAGATGTTATTGATACTAGACACACATTTGCATTTTCGTGTCTTACATGGGTTGTGGCATGCACAAAACCAACAAAAATAAATTCTTACATGGGATGCTTAACACCTAAAACCAGATAACATTTGCACACACAACATGATGAGTGGAACTAGCAAAAAACAACTAGACTACTCCTACTCTCCTCCCCAACACGGATCACCTAGAAAAACACAACTAGAATGTATATCCATGTATTCTCTTATTCTTCCTCTCATGGATCACCTAGAAAAACACATCTAGAATGTGTATCCATGCTTTCCCCTTTCTTCTCATGATCTCATAGCTTTTCTATTTGTTGTTTATGGATGATGCATTATCTTGCTCTTTTTATGTGATCACTTGTGTTCTTGAGATGGCATTTTCAAGAGTGATATTAGTGGTTGAGATATTTTGATATCGAGGTCTCTTCGACTAGTGGACTTGAGGTTTTATTTTTTGTTTTTAGATTTTGTGTTGTGTTTCTTTTTCCTTTTTCCTTTTGTTTTCTTTTGTTTAGCTTTTTATTTTTGTTTTGTGTTCCCTTGCATGTGATTGATTGAGTTAATATTCTAAGATTGGGGGCTTGGTTCCTCAAAATTAGTGATGGCTTATACTCCTTGCGATTGTGCTCCTAATTGCTCCTCTCTTTCATCTTTCATCTACTTTATCTCAAGTATTTGCATAGGCTCATACTCTCATTAAATTGGGGGCTAAATTAACACTGGTCCAATTTACACCTCATGTTTTTCCCCCTACTTTAGCGTGTCCTATCCTCATCACATGTTTCTAGGTTAGTTTTGTGCCTATTATCCAACTTTGAGGACATGAACACCCATTGGTGGGTTCCATGGTGAGGTACCCCTCCCACCTAAGCCTTATCTTGGTCCCTTATGTAGAAGGACCATGGTGCCCCATGCCTTGGTCTGGACCATGTCATCTGTTTGCCTAGCCAACAAGAATAATAACTAGAGCTAAAGTCTCAACTCAAAGATTGGTCATCCATTCTGAGTAGCTATCATCTCTATGACTGAAGTTCATTTACTTGTCAACCTAGGGATGCATTACTTGAAATGGGTCTACATTGTATATGCACTAAGTTCTTGTGATAGTCATTCTACACTACTGTAGCAACTAAGTCTATCTAAAATAAACAAGCAAAAAATATGACAACTGGACAACTACAGGAAATATTAAAATTAACAAAAGATTCTAACTAAATAACTGTTAACTAGGTTTAGAGCTGACAAACAGGAATTACTATGTCTGTTTTGGCTGTAGGAACAATCATAGGATCTGGTTCCAATGGTTGCAGGAGCAATCATTTGCTAAAATATCTACTGCAACAAAAAAGAAACTTCATCTAACAATCACACATGAATACTCACCGAGTGGGACCCCTTGGATGAGTGTATCTAGACTTTAAAATGATTCTATATACTTAGAATAACATAGCTTTTATTCATTATTTCCAAAAGTCAATAGAATACATGAGATAAGAGAAATGCTTCTAATTCTGGAAAACATTGTCTAACCTTTGAGAAGAGGTGCATGTCTTTGTTTATAAGAAAGTTATAACAAACTTCATACTACTTAGATCATGCCCATGAAATTAGGTGGAAACATTTATTACTACAAGGAGAAGAAGTTAATCAACAGAAAATGTGGAACTCAACTAAACCGCAACCAGAATATAGCATGGGGGTGGTTACTAGATTGATGCTTGCTAGAGACAACCATAAATGAATCTAGTATCACCTCGCTATTCCTTTGCCAATTATTTTGCACACCATCTTCTCTGCTGTTTTAAATGTTCAACCACCTTGAAATGTCTCCAATTGCTTGCATGACATGATTCTCCATCTGGCTTAAAACAACCTCTTCTGGAACAACTTATTTGCTCCTGCGTTAAAGTTTATAACACACACACACACACACATACATCTATTTTCATTAATCATAACATTTATAAATCCACACATGATATTACCTATAATAATCTGCATAGCTACTGGAATATTAAGTCAAAACAATACAGGGTTCAGCGGGTTTGGCTATCATTCAGAATGCACATAATCAAAACTCTAATACATCACATGACTTAAAAACTATCCCAATATGCAACTTAAAACATAGGAAAAAATTATCAGTCATAGAAATAAAAGAGATATTATTTTAGCTCATCATTTGCCCCCCAACTTAATGTCTTGTTGGTCCTCCAGTAGGAGGAAAATTCCTTACTCGGGCACTGACTCGTAAATCACCTATGGTATCTTTTCTTGTGCCTCATGTAGCCAGGTCCAATAAAATCCTTTCATCTTTTCTAGCCTAGCCCACCTAGTTTCCTTCGTGACCTAATCATATGATTTATCTGTAGTGTTGCATCCCATCAATGGCCACACAAGGCTAGGTGGCTGAAATATCAAAGATAGCCAATTATTGCTTTTTGTCCTGCCCAAGTGGATATACTTGGGAGCTCTTTTTGTGGCTGCATGATAATTGGGAAATGAATGGGGTTCACCCTACTTTAGGTCCTCTAGAAGACTGTTCCAACGCTGAGCCAAACATTCAATTGCAGCTTGATTCTCAGTTCCAACCAAATTTTCATACTCCTGAAATACTTCCTCTCTCAATGGTAAAACTTGGCTTCTGACATTAGGTCTATTCCACAACTTTTCCAGTCATAGTACATATACCATGGGTTTTTAGCCTCAACTTTGAGTGGCAGTGGGAAATCAAGCTCAAAGTTCCTGTGCATTCTATCCTGTATTCCCATACTAATTTTATTCTGTATCTAGGATATCAATGATTTTAACTGAATATCACCAATATATAGCAAGGGATTCCATTCTTTGTCAGAAGAGACAACATAATTATGCAAATAAAGTTCGCATAACAAATTCTTAACAGTTGTAGGAGAGTTTTGGTAAACACTATAACACTCCTATGGAGTATTCAAAGAAGGGCTAAGATCCCTAACAATGCGATTAAGTTTAAAACATAGATACTGTTCCATCAAATATAAAATATAAACTCTCGACAGAGCCCTGCACTGCATTAACTCAGGAACCATGTTTGCTACAGTTCCTACTTTTGTTCGTAACTCAATAATTTAGTTGTCCTTCTTTTCAATTTCTTTCTGTTGCTTATCAATTATCCCCTGTAGCCTAGCCTTTTCTATCTCCTATTGTCTATAAAATGTGAGTACAATGGATAATCTAGTGAGACATGAAGGGAGCTTGTGAGTAGTTACTTGAGGGTTTGAGATCTTATCACCTGGTTCTTCAAATTGCTCTACTACTTGTGCCAAATTTGACATTTTTTCAGCTCCATGTCCTTCCTATGGTTGACCCTCTTTTTGACTTCCGTGCCCTAATTTTGATGTTTCCACATAAATGATCTTACTCACATATCTTGTTGTTTGAGTTCTTCATTTAACCTAATGACTCCTTCTCAATGGGTTTTCCTAAGTGGTTGTAGGAGCATCTGCAATAGGAAAATCCTCCTTCATATTTTGCATTTTAGCTATAGGAGGAACCTACGCTTCTTGGGGCCATTCCATGGTTTCTTCCTCTGCATCGCCTTTTTCTTTTTCTTTACTTTTCCTTCTAGAAAATGCAGTCCCACTTTGAGTTTGAGTGGAGGGCTACTCTATACTTGGCTCAACTATTGTTCCTTCTGCATTAGGCAAAGCTTCTTCAGCAATAGGAGGTTCAATTGTCGTAGAAACCCTAGGAGATGAGGGTTCTCCAATATTTTCCTCTTGAATTGCAATTTCTTTTGCAGCAGGAACATTCTCTTCCTCGAATTGCATGATATCCTCGAACTCTCCTCATGACATCTATGAGACATCTCTAAGAGACCGTTCTACCAATAATTTGACTAAGCCATGATGACTAACAAAATGGTTACTACCCCTCTGTGTCTCCTTTGCACTAATAGAGATAAGATGATACAAGACATTCAAAATATTCATCCTTCAGCCATACCTCAGATGAATCAATAATTTAAAATGAAAAGAATGCAGATTGGAGTACCTACCATCACATGTTATATATTTCATTATATGAAATGCAACCTGTGGCCGTTCTGCTGGAAGAGACATCCATTTAGTTCCTTTCTTGTCCATGCTTAGAGGTCCATCAATTGGGTGAGTAAACTCTACCCTTGCACTTCTTGCATCTTTTGCCTTAGGAAATAGTTCTCCATCCTATGATAACCCAGTGACTTCAGCTATTCACTGCTCTGTGTCTATGACCCGTAACCCTTTGACAAAAGCCTCCCCTTCACTGAATGTGCATATGAATTTCTACACAATCTCCTCATTAAAATCTATCAATTTTAAAATATAGTCGATCCACCCATAGGTTCAGAAATAATGTTCACATTGGTTGTCTTGCAACAAAGCATCATGAACCACATGCTCATGATGGATAGGGGCACCTCCCATGGCTAACTTGGCATTCAAAGACAATCACCACAACAAAATGAAAGACTGAAATATCCTGCAAAATTGAAAATTCATGCTCTAACCTTTTATTTATTCTTTAGTACCTTTCATCAACTATGATGGAAAGAAAGGTATACTCACTCATGCTATAGGCTTTCACATTGAAAAATGATGTCAAGAAAATTAAAACACATCATTTACAAGGACACACAATTACATAACTCGTAACTAGAACCATAAAACACCCCCAACTTAAGATGACACATGTCCACACATGTGAAAAAGGTCAGAAGGAAGGGTATGTGGATTATGTGAATCATATCAGGTAATAATCATAATGAAAGAATAAATTCATAACTAAAACAAAAAAATAATATAATACCTATAGTCGTACTAATTAAAGCTGCAATCAAATTATTAGCTATTCACAATATGAAATGAGGTGACGTGAAGTGAATGATGTGACATAAATATAAATGAAATGAGATGAGGTGGATGAGAAAATTATTAGCAGAGAACAGTATTTCGATAAAGTATGGAAATGGTTATTATGAATGCAGGCAAGAGGAATTTTAAGAATTGGGACCAAGAAGGCCCCCTGCAGAGTCTACAAGAACTGTGCCAAGAAGGTCCCCTGTAGAGGCTATAGGAACTCTGACCTACACTTGGTTGTCAAATTGCTACAGGAACTCTTCTTTTGTTGTAGGCTTATGATAAAGGCATAGTCGATGACCATTGACCAAAAGTTTGAACTTGACTAGGTCTATTGTTGTCAATTGAACTGCTCTATTTTGAAAAACTTCATCTATTTCATATGGGCCCGACCAACGTGTCTATAGCTTCCCCATTGTATCCCTATATTTGGAATCATACAACAATGTCCAATCTTCAAATTTAAATTTTCTCTCCTTGATATATTTATCATGCCATTTAGCTCGTTGATGTTGAATAATTTTTGTATGTTGGACAACCATCTTTCTTAGCTCATCTAGAGAATTCAATTGCATGATGCGGTCTTTTTGTGCTTCTGAGAGACTCATATTCAATTGCAGAGCTATCCTAAGAGTTTTATGCTCAAACTCAATGGGCATCATGATTGTTTTTCTATACGCCATTTCAAAAGGTGTAAAACCAATTGTTGTCTTTCATGTTGTTGTGTATGCCCATATGGCTTCAGGAAGTCTATTTGACCAATCTTTCTTATGAAGAGCTACTGTCTTGGTAAGAATAGCCTCTAAATCCCTATTTGTAACCTCTACCTGACCATTTTCTTGAGGATGGAATGGAGTAGACTTCCTATGTTTGATATTATATTCATTAACTAATGCTACAATTAATGTGGAAGTAAATTGTGGTCCTTGATCTGAAACAATCTCTCTTGGTATTCCATATTTGGTAAATATTTCCTCATAAGGAAATTCAGCTACCTTATTATCTCTTGCATGTGTCATTGCTCTTTCTTCCACCCATTTTGTAACATAATCAGTGCATACTAGAATATAGGATTTTCCATTAGAAGGAGGATCAATTGGTCCAACAAAATCCAATCCCCATTTGTCAAATGGTGCAACCAATATTTGGGGATACAATGGAATTTCATCAGATCTAGTAGGCCTACCCATTCATTGGCATCTATCACATTTTCTAGTATATTGAGCTGCATCTTTATACAAAGTTGGCCAATAATATCCTATGTTAAGGATCTTAAGTGTTGCTGTTTTAGCAACAAAATATCCTCCACATGGTTCATCATGACATGTATGAAGAATATCATACGTTTCATCCTCTCTGACACACCTTAAGACTTGGTCAGGCCCATTATAAAATAAACAATCAGTAATCCAAGAGCAATTAAAGCTTTTCTCAACTAGCAACCTTCTTTCTTTAGGAGAAAAATAAGAAGGCATCTTATTACCAACAAAATAATTTGAAATATCAGCATACTAGGGAGTGCGAGCTTTAATCAAGAACAAATGTTCATTTGGGAAGCATCATCTATAGCTTTGGGATTATCCCACAATTGAAGCCTAGAAATATAATCTGAAACTACATTAGCTTTACCTGGTTTATCAACAACTGTAATATCAAATTCCTACATCAATAATAACCATCGAGCCAATCTTCCTATAATTGAAGGCTTGTTCATAAGATATCTGATTGTTGTATGATCAGTATGCACATATATCTAATATCCTGTGATATAATGCCTGAATTTGTTAAGTGCATATATTATTGCCAACATCTCCTTCTCTGTGACAATATAATTAAGCTCAGGTCCCTGAATGTTTTTGCTGATGAAGTAAATTGCATTTTCTAAATTGTCCATCTTCTATCCCAAAACTGCTCCTATAACATAATCTGATGCATCTGTATGAATATGAGAAGGTAATGACCAGTTCGGACCCTTGAGCAATGGTGCTTGAGTCAATGCATGTTTGAGCTTCATGAAAGCTTCATGGCATGCAGGATTCTAATCAAACTCCATATCTTTAGTCAATAGACAATATAAAGGTCCTGCAATTTTACTAAAATCCTTAATAAATCTTTGATAATATCTAGCATGACCAAGGAAACTTTGAACATCCTTTTGCTTTGTGGGAACATGAAGGTTTTGAATGACTTCAATTTTGGCAAGGTCAACTTGTATTCCAGTTATAGAAATTTGATGACCAAGAACTATACCTTCCCGCATCATCATAAAGCATTTTTCACCATTCAATGATAAATTGTAATCTTCACACCTCTGTAAAAATTCTTTAAATTCTCCAATGCTTCTTCAAAATTCTGAGCCATAAGTGGTAAAATCATCCATATAGATCTCCATGCTATCTTGGGAAATATCTGAAAATATGCTTATCGCTGCTCTTTGAAAAGTAGTTGGAGCATTACACAACCCAAAGGGAAGAAAAAAATATTCATACATTCCCCAAGGGCAAGTAAATGTAGTCTTTTCCTAATCCTCGGGAGTAATTTGAATCTGGTTGTAACCACTAAATCCATCCACGAATGAAAAGTACCGCTTCCCTACCAAGGAATCTAATACTTGATCCACAAATGACAATAGAAAATGATCCTTCCTAGTTTCTGAATTCAAAGCTCTGTAATCAACACATTCTTGCTAGTTACCTCCTTTCTTTGGAACTATGACTAGAGGCAACACCCACTGACTATCTGATATAGGATAGATAAATCCAACATTTAACAATTTATGTAGTTTCTCTTTAACTATCTCCCTTAATTCAGGATTAATTCTTCTCTATGGTTGTCTAAGCGGTCTACAATCTTCTTTGATATAAATATAGTGTTTACAAATCATAGGATCAATTCCTTGCATATCTTTGTAATCCCATGAAAAAGTGTGTTGATGATATTTGAGCAATTCAACCAATGTTAGCCTTTGAGTTTCTGTGAGTTGATTATTGATATTCAAACATTTATTTGGATCAACTTCCACCTTGATAGTAAGATCGACCTGAGCTGCCTCAGAAAGATAAGAAGTGCAGACTTCCTATGACAACAAGGTACACAATATGTCAGTGGCTACAGGAAAATCCGATGCTGTAATACTTGATGTTAATTCCTATGACTGCTGCTCCAGATTATACTGATTTGCTAGAATTTTAGAAAGGATAGAATCGTCATCCCAGAGTCGTCATCTCAGAGTCGTATGAATGATTCTCTATTAATCATAATAAGATGATTGAAAGAGTTGACTTCCTCTTCTAATTCTTCCCCCACGTTAGGCCAAACAACTTGCTCTTGGTCAAGTTGGGGCTGAGTAGGTGAATACAGAGCTAGAGTTTTAGTAGTATTTCCATCAGAAATAGTCATGTCCCCTGATCGACATCCAATATATACATCAAATGTAGCAAGCCAAGGTCTCCCTAAGATAGCCGAATATCCCCCCAATGTAGCCTTAGGAGACAAGATCATAAAATATGTCAGATATTCCCAGGAGTCTGACGTAATGACAACATCTTCAATCATACCATCAGGCCGAATCGTGGAACTGTCAGCAAGTTATAGAACCATAGGAGTAGGCCTGAGACTGGTTATGATAAGTTTTTGCATAATGTCTCTTGTCATTACATTGATGGCTGCTCCCAAATCTATTAAGGCATTCTTTATCTGAGTGCCATTGATGACTATTTTCACAATAGGACTACCAGGGTCAGAATATTTAGGAATTGAAACTTTTTTCAACATAATATCAACCAGTCAACCCATTACATGCACTGTTGGCAGATCCTTTTTCTTCCTTCCAAGTTTCCTTAAACATGCCTCTTTAATTGCCTTACAATAGATAGGGACATCCTTAATAGCCTGAAATAATGGAATCTTAACACGTGTTTCAATTGATCAAGGATATGAAAATTTATATCCACTTGCTGAGGAATCTCTTCAGCTTGCAACCTTTGAGGAAATGGGGTTTTTTGCTGGCTTTGAGGAATTTGGGTTGCTGGGCTAGATATTTCCTTTTCCTTTTGTATTTTAGTTATAACTAGAGGGGACAGGTCAGGCAATGTTGTCTCAGATCTAAGGTGAATATCACTTATAGAAAGAGAATAAGTTGGGTATTGATTAGGATCAGCTAAATAAACTTGTTGTTGTTGCTGAGGCTTGCTATTAGGATTTGGCATGGGTTGAGTGGGCAGCTGAGTGGGTTTAGGTGGAATGGTGTTAGTAGCAGGAGGGGGTATTATAGCAGGCTGCTGAGAGTGTTGAGGCTGCTGCTAAGGTTGCTGAAAACCGAAAGATTGATTTGTCCATTGCTGACCTCCTCTTCATTGAGGAGTAGGTTGCCAATTCCCTTGGAATGGTTTCCATGGTCCCTGAGATTGAGACCAATTTCCTTGTGGTTACTGCCACTATTGAGTTTGATTGGAAAAATTTTGCCCTTGGCTTTAAGGATTATACCAATTTTGATCATTTCCAAAATTTTGAGCATATGGAGGTTGCCATTGATTATGTTGTGCATAGGAATTTCAACTATAACTAGAAAAAGAAAGTGGATCATGAGGCATACCCTATCTTGGAAAATTTGGCTTTCTTTGAGCAACATAAAATCTTTGTTCATCATCTCCTTGTACTATCTTGAAATCAAGAACGTCAAGGTTTTCAACCATCTTACATCTACAGTCTCTTTTCTTCTGTCTACAATCTGGACATAATTCTGCAAGCATTGCATTAGCTTCCTCATGCTTCTTCTTAGCTTGAAGTGTGTCTAACTTAGTAGCCATATTGTTTATTATATCCTCTTTAAAATCCTTCAAAAGGTGGCTGAGCTCCATTTGCAAAACTCCATTACTAGATGCTGATGAAGACATTCCCAGCTTGAAATGCCTATTCTTCTTAGAATAAGATCTGGAATACTTCTGAAAAATTTGACCAATGTCATTCCATGTTGCTTGAGTTATATCACCACCTCCCATAAGGTCTAAAGCATTTGTGTATTCGTCAGTGATTCCCCTCAGAAATATCAACTTAAAAGAATCTTCATTTAAAGTACTATCCTTGGACTTCTTGACACTGAATAAAAATCTCTCTAGATAATCTTCTAGACTCACATCCTCCCTCTGTGTCATTCTAAAGATATCATCCCCATGGCAGTTAGTCCCACTACAATAATCTTTATATTTCACAAGAAACAATCATTTCATCTTATCCCATGTAGTGATTGTACTACTCCCTAGACTCATAAACCATCTCAAAGATGATCCTTGTAAAGTGGCAGGAAATATTTTGAGTCTATGGGCATCTGTAGTGTAATCATAAGTCCTACAGAGGACATCAAATTCAAACAAGAAAGTATCAAAGTCCTCTGTCACTAGTCCATAAAATTTAGGAAGAGAAGAAGCTGGAATGTTCTTAAGATTAACATTATCATGCAAATAAAAAATGGGGAATTCAAATGTTGGGTTCACAGGCGGAGGTGGGTTATTCCCACCAAGGGTGGATTTCCTTGCATTGGTCTTTGAGGAGGATTTACTGGACAAGGGTCCTCTTGAGGAGGTCCAAAGAGGAAATGAAGGTTGTTCTAAAAAAAGGTTCAAATTCAAGAAGATTCAAATTATCTGGGGCTTAGTAAAGTGCAATAAAATGATTTACATCTGGTACTTCATATGGATTGAGTCTTGTATGATCAGGATGATTAGGAAGGAATCTACCTTGAGAATATATTCTTCGTCTATGCATGTAGATTCATTACAATTACTTAAAACAAACTGAGCTATCAAAACCAAGTATACTGAAAAATTAAAAATTTATAACTGTGATAGGTTCTTAGTTTGACACCATCCCCGACAATGGCACCAAAAATGTTTTCCTAGCCAATAAGAACAATAACTAGAGCTAAAATCTCAACTCAAAGATTGGTCATCCATTCTGGGTAGCTATCATCTCTATGGCTGAAGTTTATTTTCTTGTCAACCCAGGGACATATTATTTGAAATGGGTCTGCATTGTATATGCACTAAGTTCCTATGATAGTCATTCTGCACTACTGTAGCAACTAAGTCTATCTAAAATAAACAAGCAAAAATATGACAACTGAATGGATACTAGAAATCTTAACATTAATAGAAGATTATAACTAAATAATTGTTAACTAAGTTTAGAGCTGACAAACAAGAAATACTCTATCTCCTTTGACTGCAGGAACAATCATAGGATCTGGTTCCAGTGGCTATAGGAACAATTAGTTGCTAGAACATGTACTGCAATAAAAATGAAACTTAATCTAACTATTGAAAGTAATGGCATTAAGTAGTCATTGATGTCAATTGGTTTGGCAAGGTCACCGGTAAGTAAGAAGTGGTGACCGGTACAAGAAGAGGAAGACATATGATGGCAATGCACATGAGAGTGAGAAGACATAAGGAAGGATATCAATACACTTGAATTGTGTCATCTACTAGTTAGCAAGCTTATCGGTAAGGCACAAACCGAGATGAAGGCTGGTTGTTTGTTTGTGATGAAGAGGCATACTATTAAAAGAATCACAACAACACTTAGTGAGAAGAACATAGAGGATGGCATGAAGACATACTAGAGGGCAAGATGAATTATCAAGAGGATGTGCTGTCGGTATAGAGGATGTTTGTTGGTCATACTGGTAAGGTGAATTGGGACGGTAGTCAATCTTGGTTAGCAAAGAATGTCAAACCGACATAGAAATCTAAGCAGAGGTGGATGTCGACAAACATGACAGCTGGATGCCAGGTGGTGATATTGCATAGGTCGATGGAGTGTGCATCAATGTAATATGTCAGCAAGGAGGTTGACTTTTATGAAGAACCCACAAGTCACGAAGGATGCCAGAGGATTGCTGCTCGAGGAAGGCAAGCTAGCAAACAACTGAACTGATCTTGCAAGAAGATTTGATCTTCGTACCCATTTGCTGAAGGAAATAGGAAAGCCATTAATGGTGTATGGCAGAGAAAAGATAAAAAGCATGGCGCAGACCTCCAAATTTAGGAAACACACATTGGAATGCAAAGCTTTGCTAGTGATGATCAATTTCATGAAGATCATATTCCTAGATAAGAAGATCAAATCAAATCTGATTTGGATCAAGTTGGAGAAGGCAAAACATAAAATGACATTGTTTGAATGCAGTATTTGACAGGAATCCTAGATTATAAATATGTGAGCTCAAGACATAAATGATTGATGTGAAGAAGGAGAGTGAAGAGAGCTTGAGCATAGAGAAGGATCATCTTCCATAGAATTTATTCTAAGAAAGTTGCAGAGTGAGCTAGCAGGCAAACTGGTGAGAGGGTTTAACCAGCAGAGACAGAGTAGCAGTAAACTATTGCATGTCTAACAGTTAAGCTAACTGGTGAGGTGTAATCAATCAAGAACGAATCCAAGTGTGATTGAGTGTGGTGTGAGGCAAAGAGAGAAGAAGAGAAGGTTGTTAACCGACAAAAATATATTTGATCAAGTGTTGCAGAACTCATTTCTAATCAGAAGCTATAAGTTTATCAAAATATTATTTTAATTTACATCACCAAGTTGGTGGTTGGTGCTCCTTGGGTTGGTACCCTAAATATTTGTAATTCATTGTTTCACTTGTGAGGCTGGATTGGAGCAGTAGTCTCCAACAACATTTCTCACTGAGATTTTTCCCATATTGGGTTTTCCTCATACATATGGTGTTGTGAGTTGCATTTGTGTGTTTGTCTATTTTGGTATCCTCATTTGTCTTATCGGTTCGACTATTTAAGTGCTTAGGATAATAACCAGTATTCTAAGGTTGTTTTAAAAAGGAAAATAATTTAGGAACCACTGATTCACTCCCCTCTCAGTGGTACATTGTGTTCAACGATTGTTATCAAAGCCTAGGTTCCCGATTGATTAAAGCTTGGGTAGATTTTGGTCGTAGAACACAATGGAAAGAAATGAATCTACCTCCTCAAAAGCTCCCATGTTTGATGGATCTAACTATGCCTTCTGGAGCAGAAGAATGGAGACTTATATTTCCTCCCTTGGTTTTGATGTGTGGATGTTTGTCAAGAATGGGTATACTATCCCTAGTGTTCCTCCCACTGATTTGGATGCCAAGAATGATTATGAGAATAATGAAAATAGTAAACATGCTATATTGAGTGGGTTGTTTGATAATGAGTTTGTCAAGGTTATGTGTCGTGCATCTGCCACAGAGACTTGGGATAAAATGCAGAGGCTATTTGAAGGAGATGCAAAATTCAAAGAGGCCAAGATGCAAGCACTAAGGGTTCAACTTGAAGGCATCAAGATGAAGGATGAAGAAAAGATTGCAGACTACCTTCATAGATTTGATGAACTGTGAACACCATCAGAGGACTTGGAGAAGAAATTGTGGATGAGATTCCTCTCAAGAAGGTACTTAGATCTCTCACACCTATTTATGATACTAAGGTGTCTACCATAGAAGAATCCAAGGATCTAAAGACCCTCACAATGGATGAGCTATTTGGTTCACTAACAACCTATTTGATTCATCCTCAAGGAAAGAGGCAGCTTTTAATTCCACCAAGAAGGGAAAAGAAGTGGTTTCTCATAAAGGATCCAGTGAAGACTCTGATGTAGAGGTAGCAAAATTTGTCAAAAATCTCAAAAGAGGATCCGACAAGTATAAAGAAAAGTTACCATTCAAATTTTTCAAATATGGTAAAGTTGGACACTTTGTTGCAAATTATCCCCATAATGAAACCAGTGGAGATGAGTCAAGAGGCTTTAGAAGATCTGCTCATAAAGATAAAGAAATAAATGTCTACTGGCAAGGAAGAAGAGGCTACCAGAAGTAGAACAACCTATATACTATTGAGGATGGTGCCACAGATGAAGAAAGTGCATCGGAAGATGACTACCATGAGAATGACAGAGAAGTTAATCTCTTTATGGCACTTGATGAATGTTAGATGCAATGATAGTCCCAAAGACACTGAGAAGGGGGGGTGAATCAGTGTCTAACCGGTTAATGGAATATTTGAACTTATTTATAACTTTGCAACCCAAATTAATGTACTGGTAAACAAGTAATAATGCAGCAAATAGAAATAACAGAGACAACATAAATGCACACCATAACACAAGATATTTTGGCGAGGAAACCTGGTAAGGGAAAAACCTCGGTGGGATTTGTGACCCACAATATTTACTCACTGGCCAATATGAATAAATATTACTTACAATAGGGGCGTGCACATGCAGGAGGGCCAACAACCTAGAGCTCACTGCTCAATGAAAGAGTCTCACTGACTACAAAATGGACAATTAAATCCAAGACAATGTACTACTCAAAATAGCATCTGCAATGCTTGATTCAGTACCAGTTTAAGCTCTGCCAAAAATCTTAATAAAAAACTTGCCAGTGAATGATATTCACTCACATAACCTATCTATCTTATTACATAATCATTTTTCTATCTTTTACATAATATCATTACATAATTTCCTCTCTATGCTATATCAAAAATGACCTATAAGATCTCATACAAATATGAGTCTTTACAATACATCATGTCAGCTTATAGATAATTATTTATATTTACAATACATTTTATATAAATAACACTTTGTCTTATGTCGGTCTGGATGCCGGTATGCTTTGTTGCTGGTGTGAACTAGAGGCCGATGAGTAAACTTGTTGTGCCTGCCAGTGGCGGTGAATGATGTTTGCGTTGCTGGTGAATGATGTCTGCGTTGCCGGTGAACCTGTAGAATCTTGTTACTAGTTGGTTGCCATCAATGTCAACATCAACCATTCTCATGTGAGTGTAGAATGCCAACAATTTCCCCCTTTGGCATTGATGGCAACACTCATGAGAAAAATCCAAAAATTGTTGTCCAAAAATGAAGTCCAAAACTAATCCCCAAAAAGAGTGTGCTCCCTCTGAGCAAGTGATTTTTTCTGTGCATTTTTTTCATATGTTTTCTCCATACTACTCCCCCTTTGACATTGATGACAAAGGATGTCAAAAAGAATCAAAGAATACAAAAATTCTACCTCATATCTTGTAACCAGTTGTTTACAATTTGAAAGATATCTGCCAATATTAGATTTAGGCTTTGCATGAATTTATTACTGTCAGATATAATGGTTTCTGTTTGCTGGATTATGCCAGTTAGATAATGCATCTATTGCTCTGGTGATCATTCTCCTTGAATTAATGCTTTAGATAGCTCAACCCACTGAGTCACAAGACTGTCCAATTTTGGACCAAGTTTGTTTTTCAGCTCCCAGGCCTTCAATCTTATCCTTGCTTTTTCCTGCTCCAATTTCTCTATCTTTTCCTTAAAAATTATTATTTTCTGATAAAAAACTAAGGTAAGTTTCGAAGAACCTATCATATTGTAAAGTAGAAAATTGCAATCGAACCCTAGTTGCTCTCCCCTCTTCCAACTCCGAGGAGAGAGAAGGGAGATCGCTAGGGTTGATGGTTTTCACTTAGGGGGGAGACTTTACATTCAAAAGAGGGGTCGAAACCCACAAGATCCAATCCCACACAATGCAAGATTGGATGCTAAATGCATTTCAAGGGTCAAGAAAGAAAGGCTACCCTCTTTTGTAAAGAATGTTGATAGAAAGATTGGGCTAGGAATGCATAGAAAATGATAAATATTCGCTTATAAACTGAGATAGGAATATAGTATGAAGCTGCAGACCTGGAATTAGTAGTAAAATGTCGATACGACGCTGTCCTGCAAATTTGAGCAAAAGTTGTCAGGACGATGGCACCTGGCGCCACGGTCCTCCGAAAAATCCGCGAAACGAAGGGGGATCTGTTCGTCTCTGCACAAGGATTCCAGATCTTCAATTTCAGCCGCGTACCTGCAACCTACACACAGAAAAGTGAAGACAATTGGGGGGTTAGGGATTAGGGGTTTGCCTTTAGGTCAAACCCCAGTTTTGGAATTAACCAAGAAATGAGAAATGCTGTAAATGTAAATGACTGTAATGTAAAACAAGTACTAATACCTTGTTGTAAGGATGTTTGTATCCTTATGTGTGAAGGTATAGATGTTGTTGTTTGTTGTATGTTGTGGTAGTATGTAGTAAGTGATCTCCTCTTCAATGGTTGAATCCTTGTCTTGAATGCAACACTTAGCCTTGAATGGAGACTTAGAAGGAATGCTTGAATGCTTGAATGCTTGAGTATAGTTTCCATGCTTGTACACATATCCTCTTCATCTGCCAAATGAGAGAGAAAAATGTAGTTTATATACTTGCCAATTAGGGTTAAAAGACTGATTTTCCCGACCTTAGGCCGACCAGGAAAGTTTATTTTCCAAATTGCAAACAAAAAGACCCGAAGTCCTCATAGGAAACCGGGCCCAAAATAGGCCCAGGGACCAGGGCGCTGGGTGCCCTGGTCCTGAAGGACCAGGGTGCTGGGCGCTCTGGTCCCACCTCCTGGGATAGCAAGGTGCAAGGAGGTTCAGGCCAGGGTGCTTGAAAAATGCAGTTTTTGGTGTCGTGAGCAAGTTTCGGGGTCTCCATTCAGGTTGCGTGTTGCATCACCATCGTGAAGACCGAAATGCAGTCGAAATTGCAAGTGTCACAATTTTAGGACGCTACATTTAGCCCCCACTTTAGCGGGAGTATGTATGCTCATACTTCTGGTAAAGTACAAGGAAACAATCATTGAAAGACTTTCACCATGTCAAGGAGGCAAGACACACCAAGCCCCCAGTGGACTAAGGGTCTTACGACTTCGATTGACAAAGTAAAAGGGAAGGTCACGAGGGAGAACCATGACTGTCAGTAGCAAGGTTCCCTCACTATGAGTCATGCAAAAGGAATACCAAAAATTTTCAAGGCAAAGCTAAGTTCGCCAAGAAATTTTCAAGTATCTTGAAAGGATAGACAGGGTGTATGCCCCCCTACGTTAAAGCGATCGCACACGCCTCAATGGGGGTGATTGTTTTAACGTAGTGATACACATAAGAATTTAGAAAGGAAAGGAGCACGTTATCACAAAGATTTAGCCCCCAAGTGTGAGATAAACCCAAGGATAATAGACACAAAGCACAAAGCACAAGGTGACTTCGCTTTCCTTGGGGTCAGTATGCTGTATGATAAGTCATGTATATATATCATATGTATGTATGCATAATTGTTCTTCATTCCCCAATCAAGGAAGGTCACCTAGAAGAAGGGAACACATGTGTCTTTTGAGTCAACATGAGAGAGACCAAAAGAGATCTCAATGCTTTGCATCGTCCTCAAGTAGACAACACTAAGGACAACAAATAGAAGAATGAGAATAACATATAGAAGAAGTAACAAAAGAAAGGAGGAGAGAATCTGCTATGCTAATGAAACTAGTCTAGCACATCATCTACCCCCCGATCTTGCTGATCAATGTTTCGGGAAGGCAGGGAACACACTAGAGGAGGAACATCCAACACAGCAGATGGAGCTATCACAAGATCCAAACAAGGGCTATGTTCATGTTCCAAGCCACGTTGTTCTTGTCTAGGAGCTAGGATAAGTGCTTTAGAAAATTCATTAGATAAATGGTTATCAACATCAACAAGTTCATATTCGCTATCAGAAGCAAGAGGAGTAACATGTTCATCATGAATAACATTTTCATCCATATCATCATCAAGATTTATAAAAATAGGATCTTTAACTCGCACAGGATCAAGACCATCATGCATCTTATGTTTAGGAGATTTAGGCCCAATTTGCGGTTAAGGAGAAAATGGAATAATGTTTGTTGAAGGTGTTTTTGGAGATTGTAAAGTTTGAGAAGCGGCTGCTTGAGCCCTAAGACGACACTTTCATCGGCGTTCACGTGCAGAATGATTTCGTCTAGTCTTAGTAGGAAGTGGAGAAGATTGAGGAGGAGGAATGTTCTCATCCCTATCACTTGGGTGTTTAGGTTGTGGTCTCTTAGGTTGGATAATAGGAGAAGAGGAAGGTCTCTTCTCTCTATAAAAGGCAGGAGGAGGAACTGCTCCATATAAAGGAGGAATTTTTGGTTTAGGAAGAAGACCAAGTCCATCATGACGAGGAGGTATAGGTCTACTTTTAGAAGGTTTATTAGGCATAGACATAGTCACATCCATGGGGATGGGTTGGGAATCTTCTTGAGGAAAGACATTAGTTTTATCTTTCAAAGGAAGAACTTCTTTCTCAAGAATGATAGGAATATCAAGTTTGGGTGTTCTAGGTTCACTTAAAGATAGGATCATATCTGTTTTCCACTTTTGATAAGATTTGAAAAGATGATCACTTCGTGGAGGAAGAGATTGGAATTGTGTAGGCCAAAAATAATCAATAGGAACGCTAGAAGTTCTTTCAGCTGGTTTAAAGAGACTATGATTGACAGTAACAACTTCACCATTATGGGGAAATTTCAAACACTTGTGAATAGGAGAAGCAATAGCTTTCATGGAAGATAGCCAAGGATAGCCAAGCTTCACACGAAATTGTTCGGATGAAGGAATAATAGAAAAGTTCACATCAAGAGATTTGTTATGGACCTCAATAGGCAATGTAATAGAACCAATTGCAGGAGAAGAAAATGCATCAAATAATTTCACAACCACATCTGTTTTGTCATAGATCACTTGATTCAATTGCAAAGTAAAAAGAAATTCTTCAGTAATCACATTAACCATGCACGAAGGATCAATAAGCTCTCCACGGCAAGGTGTATTCTTGACTTTTGCAATGATGTATAAAGGACCATCAGGTGCCCTGATAGTTTCACTAGAATCAAATGTGATGGAAGGTTCTTTAGGGTTTTCTTGCTGCTCTACAAAGTTAATCACATTCGGAGTCATAGACACAAGACCATCAGATGAGAGAGAGGAATCATTAGCCTTGATTGCATTAGAGGTATGAGAAGTATGAGAAGGTAATGGATCAGTAAAAATCTGAAGATTTTGGTTAGGAGAAGCTACAGATGTATTGCCTTTATCATTCACTCCAGAAACAGAAATAGTATTATCATCAATCAAGTCTTGAATTTTACCCTTTAAAGAAAAACATTTTTCAGTATCATGCCCAGGCTGACGATGAAAGTGACAAAAAGCTTTGTTATCAAAATAAGGTGAAGTAATATTTGCAGGATCAATTTGTCGTACAGGAGGAAGAGTAAGCACATTTTGTTCCAATAACTTATTCATAATACTATGCAATGATTCATTCAAAGGAGTATACTTTCTTTCTTTCTTGAAAAATTTAGAAATAGGAGGCACACCTGATGCGGCATTCACATTGTTGTTGATGATGTTTTCATTAAATTTGATGGAATCTCTGTTCGGTTTAAACTTCCCAAATGGTTGTTGACTGCTATCACCCTTATCACTCGGAGCCATAGGATGTGATTGTTCCATTTGACTCACAGTCAGTTGATAATTGTGAAGAGTTGCACACCACTGTTGGAAAGAAGTAAACTCAGAAAACAAAACTTTGTCTCGAATATCTTTTTGTAAATTAGAAATAAAGATTCTTTGAATATCATTGTCAGGCACTGGAAAATAAATTTGAGCATACAAATGTTTATATCTACCAATGAAATCAGTCACTTTTTCTTTAACACCTTGTTTACAATGCATTAAATCAATCAAAGTAACCTTAGGACTTATATTGTTTTGAAATTGTTGAATAAAAGCATTTGCAAGTTGTTCGAAAGAAGTAATAGAATAAGAAGGCAACGAGCAATACCATTGTAGGGCTTTGTCTCTTAATGTTCTAGTAAATAGTTTCGCAAGCAACCTTTGGTCATAAGCAAAATCAGTACATATTGTTTGAAAAGTCTTAACATGTGTTAGAGGATCTCCTTTACCATTATAAATCTCCAAATGCGGGATTTCAACATGTTTAGGGGGGATAGCTCGAACAATGTCAAGAGAAAGTGGGCTCGCAACATCAAACGTGGGCACACTAAACTTAGATTGATTCATAGAGGCAATTTGTTGCTGTAAAGAAGAGACAGTTTGTGCAAGATTGTTAATGGTCGCTTCAGTCGAAGAATTCATATTAGGTGTGTTAGATTGAGATGGAGGTGTTATGTTATTGAAAGAAGGTAGAGAGTAAGGTGGTGGGACTCTATGATAGTCAATCATAGGGGATGATTGGACAAGAGGAACACTACAAGGAGGAATGGAATGGTTGAATGAATTGCCCCCTTGCGTCATGTTCATTTGTGAAGATATAATAGGGACACTCATTGTAGGAATGAATGAAGAAGTTGGATTAAATGAAGGAAGAGGGTTAATTGAAGAAGAGGGATTGCCCCCATGACTAGTGATCACAGGAGGAATGTCTTGTATAGAAGTAGCCATTATGTTTGATGTAAAGGTAGGTATGCTAGCAATAGAAGTTGTCAGAGGAACAGAATGATTGACTTGTGTAGGAGGTTGTGTATAACCTAAAGATTCGGCACAACTCTTCATAGGCATCACATTCAAATCCACAATGTGTGCAATACCACGCAAAATATCAATTCCATTCTTATCACTTTGAAGCATATGTTTTAAACCCTCAATTAAAGGAAGAGCTTGACTATCGGGATACTCATGAGACATCCATTGGTGAAAATCGTCAAATTGGTTATCCAATTTCGAAAGTTGTTCTACAGAAACCTCATGGAGAGCTTCTTCATCATTAGGAGGATTAGAGGAATTACCCATGTCCTCGTTAAAAAGGCTATTCAAATTAGGTTCCATCTCCTCGGTAGTTAAACCTTGGAAAGACTTAATTCTACGGCTTCGTCTAACAGAAATAGTGTAAGTAGGGCTTATTGTTGTAAAAATCATGCACTAGAAAGGAAGAGAAAATTTTGAATTTAGAGGTAGCAATTTTTAGTAAAACCAGCTAATCTTCTAGATTTAAGCTGTTAAATGCAATCACGACAGTCTCCCGAAATTTCGGAAAAAATGTCCGGGACCGTGGCGCTTGGAGTGCAACATGGTCCTTGCAACTTTTTTCAAAATTTGCAGGGATGAAAGTTATGATGATTTTAGAGCTAATCTGAAAAAATTAAGTGATTTTACGGTCTGTAGATAGGCCAAATTAAAGTTGCAATCTCAAAATTGAACCCTACCAAGATTGTCGAAAAATGCAAAATTTGAATTTTGAAAAAGAGAGGGAAACTGAAATTTTGAATTTTATGATTTTAGAGGGAATACCAAAAGCAATGCAAATTTTGAAATTCAAAAATTGACTCAATTTCACGCAAAATTCAATTTTGAAAGCGGAAATCAAAGTTGTTGTAATTAAGCACTTAATTTCAAAAGTTACAAATTGCAAGAATTTGAATAAAGCACTGAAATTTCGAATGAATGCAAACACACTTTTCAGATTTAGGGCAGTAAGAACACAATTTTGACACAAAATTTCAATTTCAACAATTTTTGAATGATTAGGAGCCTTAAACCAAGCAATCACAAGACCAACTTTGACTGTAGTTTTGAAAGTGTTATAATTGATAAAATTAGCCAAAATTCTGGATTTTAGCAGGAAAATACAGTAAGATCTTGCTCCCAAAATTTCGGAAAAAATGTCAGGGACGATGGCGCTCGGAGTGCACATGGTCCTCGCAACTTTTTTCCAAATTTTCAGGGATGAAAGATATTGTGATTTTATTGCGGAATCCAAAGTTACAGCTGATTTGGAGATGTTTTGATCAGTGAAATTGTCGGACAAAGGTTGAATCAAGAGGGTTTCAAAAATTAGGGTTTTGACATTTAACCACTTAATTTTCAAAATTAAAGCACATATATGAATTGATAATTTTTAATGGAAGGGAAGATCTAAAACAAGCATTAAGAATTAAATATTTCACAAGTTCAATTACTAAAAAGAAATTTTAGGGTTTTTATGCAATCACCTCTAAAATTTTGCAAAAGATCAAACATGAAAATGTAATCGAGGAATCAATTTTCAGATCTAAGCATGAAAAATCAGAAAGGATGTTCACGTCGGGTTCACCAAAATGTAAAGCGGAAAATTGCAATCGAACCCTAGTTGCTCTCCCCTCTTCCAACTTCGAGGAGAGAGAAGGGAGATCGCTAGGGTTGATGGTTTTCACTTAGGGGGGAGACTTTACATTCAAAAGAGGGGTCGAAACCCACAAGATCCAATCCCACACAATGCAAGATTGGATGCTAAATGCGTTTCAAGGGTCAAGAAAGAAAGGCTACCCTCTTTTGTAAAGAATGTTGATAGAAAGATTGGGCTAGGAATGCATAGAAAATGATAAATATTCACTTATAAACTGAGATAGGAATATAGTATGAAGCTGCGGACCTGGAATTAGTAGTAAAATGTCGATACGGTGCTGTCCTGCAAATTTGAGCAAAATTTGTCGGGACGATGGCGCCCGGCGCCACGGTCCTCCAAAAAATCCACGAAACGAAGGGGGATCTGTTCGTCTCTGCACAAGGATTCCAGATCTTCAATTTCAGCCGCGTACCTGCAACCTACACACAAAAAAGCGAAAACGATTGGGGGGTTAGGGATTAGGGGTTTGCATTTAGGTCAAACCCCAGTTTTGGAATTAACCAAGAAATGAGAAATGCTGTAAATGTAAATGACTGTAATGTAAAACAAGTACTAATACCTTGTTGTAAGGATGTTTGTATCCTTATGTGCGAAGGTATAGATGTTGTTGTTTGTTGTATGTTGTGGTAGTATGTAGTAAGTGATCTCCTCTTCAATGGTTGAATCCTTGTCTTGAATGCAACACTTAGCCTTGAATGGAGACTTAGAAGGAATGCTTGAATGCTTGAATGCTTGAGTATAGTTTCCACGCTTGTACACATATCCTCTTCATCTGCCAAATGAGAGAGAAAAATGTAGTTTATATACTTGCCAATTAGGGTTAAAAGACTGATTTTCCCAACCTTAGGCCGACTAGGAAAGTTTATTTTCCAAATTGCAAACAAAAAGACCCAAAGTCCTCATAGGAAACCGGGCCCAAAATAGGCCCAGGGACTAGGGCGCTGGGCGCCCTGGTCTTGAAGGACCAGGGTGCTGGGCGCTCTGGTCCCACCTCCCGGGACAACAGGGTGCAAGGAGGTTCAGGCCAGGGTGCTTGAAAAATGCAGTTTTTGGTGTCATGAGCAAGTTTCGGGGTCTCCATTCAGGTTGCGTGTTGCCTCACCATCGTGAAGACCAAAATGCAGTCGAAATTGCAAGTGTCGCAATTTTAGGATGCTACACATATTATCTTCTATGTTATCTATCTCCTTTTATGCTTCTTTAATCTTCTCATCAATGTCTTTAGTTAGGTGGTGAGGCTTACAAGCTCCTTATACAATTCTTTGTATTCCAAAATTGTGGAACTAACTACCGGTAATAAGGAATCAATAGTCCTTGATAGTCTTCTCAAATAATTCACCTTTTTCTTTATTTACCCTTTCCTTAATGGTTTCTTCATTTACCTTATCTACTGTTAGAACATTTGAAGCAATAAATTTGGACAATGTGTCCAATTTACTCAAAGAACCATCAATATGATCTAACTTACATGCCGGTGCAATCATTTTCAGAATAGGCAATGTATCATCATTGGCCTTGTATGCTAAGGTGTTGCACTCTGTGATCCTCTTAATTGAATCCAAAAGAACATCTGTTACATTTGTAGGTCTGAAGTCTATAGTGGATGTGCTCAGTTCAGTAATAACTTTCCTTTCAAGTGATTTTTGACCAATTGCCTTAACAATTTTTTCCTTGTTACCATCATTTGTTTCCTCTTTATTTACAGTTGCTGCCGGTTTCTCACTATGTGTTATTACTTCTACTTCCACTGGTTTCTCAGTCTAAGTATGTACCTTTGCATTTGCCAATTTCTCAGTGTCAAGCTTCTTAGCTTCTATCGGTATTTCAATATTCTGAGAGTCAGCAATGTTAACTGGTGACTTAGAGATCTCAATGTTTGTAGCATCAATAGTCTTAACCTCTGCAGTCTCTTTATCCATAACAATATTAACATCCTGTTTATCTACATTCATAGTAAAGAGAATTTCAGATTTTGAATTAGTATCATCATCTGTTATTTCTTCAACCTATTTATCTAGTTGACTGTTTGTATGTACCGGTATCTCTGAAGTTATTGGAGGGGTGTTCTGTGCTGGTGGAGAAAGGTTATCTATGAATTTTATAATAGGTACACTACCAATTTTGCTTTTACCTTTATCCTTTTGGTATACCTTTGCAAAAGATTTATCCATTTTGTATCTCTCCCTTTCCTTTTTCTTTTCTTTTTCAACAAAAAATATGTTCCATTTGTCTGCAGTTTCATCAACTATCTCTTTCACTCTCCCAACCATTAGGCTGACTTGTCGGTGACCACTCATAAAAACTGACTGGTTGGCTTCAGCAATTAGATCATCAATCTCTTCCCTAGAATTAATAGGGTGAACAACCAACAATGTTTCTACCTTTAAATTTTTATCCAATTCCATCACTGGCCTTCTTTTAGCCTCTAATCTTATGTACAAGTCATTAGGTAGATCATCTACAACCTCAATCAAAACTTTCTTGTAGATGTCAAGGTGCAAAATGATGCTTGCCTCTATTGTGTCCTTATCATAATCCTTGAATGAATGATGATAAAGTTTATTCACATTGCAAAGATTACCATCTTGAGTTATCTCATTTACTAGTTCCTCGGGTGTAAGGGTATCCGGTATCTTAGGTTGTTTCTTCTTTGGAGTTAACTTCTTCTTGGGCTTCCTTATAGCTTGCTGCTTTTTCCTTAATGTTCTTGTCTTTTTAGGAGAAGGAGAAGGTACCGGTGAAGGTTTCCTCTTCCTCCTTTCAACTCTTTTGAACTCTGATGCCTTACCACTGTTTGTATCCGAAGAAGTGACAACTGGTGAAACATGAGCTATCGGTTTTAGTCCTCCCAGTTCATTAGCAGAAATACCACTCAAGTTCATCACATTTTCCTTAACTTATTTAGCCATCTTGGATGCATCTCTGATGAATTTTTCTCTCCTTTTTCTCTGCTTCTGCATCAAAACAACACTCTCAATAGTCTCAGCACTTCCAAAAATTTCTTCTGAAGGTTCCCTAGGTGCATCAAGAAGTGTCTTAGCATAAGCCTCAAGAATATTCAGATCAACTTCATATCCCATCTCTGTTATCCAAATAGTTCTAGGAGTAACAACTTCCATCCATGTTTCATCTCTTTTGATTACAAAATTTTTCTTCTTATCATACTTATCCACAATGCTTTGCGGTATCCTTTCTCTAGCCTTCATTTTGGTTTGGAAGTTTTCGAAATAGGCTTTTACCATGTCATCACTGTTTTTGATTAATGAAAAAATAGGTTTTGAAGGGGCCCCAAAACCCTTTACAAGCAAGACTTAAATAGCAAAGCCATGAGAAACAGAGAGGAACAGAACTAAGAAGAAAAACCAGTGGAAAATTGAAGAAAACCCACAAAAGCCCCTAAAAGCCAGCAGGCCATCCAGGAATCAGATTTTTTCTAGGGCTTTAGCCAGGGTGCTGCTAATTTCTTGCAGCTCTTTGATGTTGTCTTTGAATTTGGGTGGGTCCTTAGCAACAGCAGTGACAACTTTCTTAATACTAGCCCTGGTTCTCTTTGCAGTCCCGCCCATTGGGGTAGCATCACCACTTCCAGTCTGGATGGTCTCCTCCTCTAGATCAAGATCCAAAACCGGTTTAGGAGTATGGTCAAAGACCTTAGCAATGTTCTCCAGGTTTTTCAAGGTTTCGTAGGTCCATCTATCGAAGTCCATTCTGGCCTCCGAGAGCTTCTTGAGATTATCCAGGATAAGTCCCTCACCAGCACTTTCCTTGTCCTTGCTATCTCTTTCCTCAGTCAGGTTCTTCTCAGAGCCTTTGTTTGTTTCCTTCTTAGAATTAAATTTGGTATCCTCATTATCCTTGGGAGCTGTTTCTTCCATCAGATGGCTATTGTCCTTACCAGGGTGATCACTTAGAATAGGGCTATCTTGACCAGGCTCGAAATCTCCACTTTCTTCCTCGTTGCCCAGCTCCTCTTCTTTCCAGCTGTCTTCACCGTTAGAGTCATCCATCTCCATACCACTGCTTTCCTTGACAATGTCCTCAGTATCCAACCCGGGGGTACTTTTCCTTTTCTTGCTGGATGACGCCTTCTCCTTGCTAGTATCTCCCTCTTCCATCCTCCTTTTACCCGAGGAAGCGGAAATCTGCTTATTTTCCTGGAGGGCAAGGGTTTTGCAATGCTCATAGATGAGTAGCAGGAGCCCACAGTGGAGAATCAGGCTAGAAGGGTTAGTCCTGTGTTTGTTCAAGGACCTGGAGAGGGATCGAAAAAGGTAGTAGGGCAGAGACACTTTTTTGTCATGTCTGAAATGGTTTAAGAGCATGAAGTGGTAGGTGTGGGCCTTGGAGAAATGGCCTTCAACTGTAATATACTCCATGATTGCATTCAGGACCCAACCCCACAACTTCTTGATGTTTGCAGCATCGTAGTAACCCTCGGTAGCCTTGCCAATTTTGGCCCGCTCTTTCTCTTTCCGTGGGAACAGGGTTACCGCATTGTTGGAGACCTTGAGATCTCAAAAGAAGTTAAGCCCGATGTGGGGCATTCCAATCATAGTTGAAATAAGCCCAGCATCCAGCTTAAATTTAACTTCGTAAAGTTTAAAAGAGCCATTAGACCAGTTTTCAGAAATCTTGGAAATGACTAAGTTAACCCTACCTTTGTCATAGTCCTCAAGCTTTTCCATGAAGCTAGTGAGAGAGCCCTTCTCTAGCTTTGCCTAGACTTTAGGCATTGCTTTCCAGGTCGACGTGTTGTCAGGTTTTTGACGTCTTAGATCTCCTCCCATTTTCGAATGTAGGCTATCTACTCTATTTCTTTGCAAATTGAGGCCTTCTTTCCCGATGCTACTCAAATTTTTGCACTGAGTAACCCACAAAGCGTGTGGTGATTTATTGGAGATAGTAGGAGATCTGCCGCAATGCTAGGTAATGATAGCCTTTCCAGCAAGGCGTAAATGATGCTTTTTACTTGTCATGATTTAATTGTCCTTCTCTCCTCGTATAACGGTCCTTTTTGAGAATCTCTTTAATATTTAAATTGCGATCATCCTCATGCCAAATCATTTGAGCATCAGAGTTAACTCCAGTATTTGCTAAGTAGTCAGCAACACTGTTTTTCTCTCTGGAGTCATGTTGTATAATAATTTCTTTGAAACTGGCGATGATCTCTCTAGCTTTCATGATGATATTCTGAATAGAGAAAGAAGGCTCCGATTCCCCCTTTAAGCACTTAATAATATTAAGTGAATCCCCCTCAAGCCATATTTTATCATAATTGAGATTTTTGGCTATAATTAAAGTATTCAAGGTAGCGGAGGTTTCAACAAAATGGCCATATTTCCCATCTAGAGTTTTCCCCCATATCAGAATGTCATCTTTGTTGTCTCTAGGGATTTTAGCAAAAAGAGCAATCTGAAGGAACTTGAGATCCGGGCACTGCTGGCTGAAGTCAATCCAGTCCCCATTTCTCCAGTAATCTCTTACCATTTCACCATACTTGCATTTGAAACTATCTTTCCAATCTTTGAGGATAGGGATTTCCTCCAGAAGTTTATCCAAGATCCATCTATCTTCCCAAAATCTTATTTTCCTCCCATCCCCAAGGTTCCAGGTTTTGCCAGCAGCAACCCAGCCTTTAGCAGAATGCATTGCATTCCAAATGGTAGATCCATCAATAGAGAAAGAGTTGTCAAAGAATTCTTCCTCAGAAGGTTGCATATAGAGATATTTGTTTTTCCAAATAGAGTTCCATTCTCTTTCCTCCCCTTTGAATCTCCAAATTTGCTTGCTAATAAAGCTTTATTCATAGAACTAATGTTCCTTAAGCCCAACCCACCTGAGGCCTTAGGGGAACAAATGTTATTCCAGGCAATAAGGGGGATTCTGTTTTTAACTTCCACACCCGACCAAAGGAACTTTTTTTGGATTCTTTTAATAGCTTCTGCAAACTTTGAGGGGATTTTGAACAAGGTAAGAGCATACACAGGAAGATTTTGGAGAGTGGCTTTGAGCAGAGTGACTTTACCAGCTTGACTAAGAACAACCCCTTTCCAGCCAGCGAGTTTTAGGTTGAGTCTATCAATTAACTTATTCCAGAAGGAGTCCTCGGGCTTGAGACAAAGAGGAAGTCCCAAATAGGTAGAAGGAAACTTAGATATGTTACAACCAAGAATCCTACCAATCCTAATTTGCCTTTGGGCCAGCATGTTGATGAAAAACAAAGAGCTTTTATCCTAGTTGATTTTTTGACCAGAGGCAGATTCATAGGTATTCAGAATGATTTTCACATTTTTGGCTTCCAAGATGGTGGCTTCCCCCATGGTGATAGAGTCATCAACGAATTGTTCATGGGAGCAAACAAGATTGGATGAAGAAGGTTTCAGACCCTTAAGATTGCCTTCTTCCACATTTTTAAGGATGAATCTACCCAGGCATTCAGCAAGAATGGTAAACAGGATAGGGGAGATGGGGTCTCCCTATTTGAGACCTCTGGAGCTTTTGAAGAAACTAGACGGGGAGCCATTAACAATAATGGTAGAGGAGGAAGTTTCCATGAGTTGAGAACAAAGTTGGATAACTTTGTCGCCAAAACCAAATGATTTCATGATCCTAAGGAGAAACTGCCAGTTCACTCTATCAAAAGCTTTAGCCATGTCTAACTTAAGGAAGAATCCCTGTTTACTCAACACTTTCAGGGAGTGAATATTTTCATGAACAGAGATAATAGAGTCCAAAATCTGTCTTCCGGGGACAAAGCCATTCTGTTGGATAGAGATAATCCTTGGGAGAACATCTAACAACCTGGAAGTCAAAACCTTGGAAAGGATCTTGTAGACAAAGTTACACAAGCTGATGGGTCTAAACTTGTTAAGAGAATCAACTTTGAGGATCTTTGGCATAAGGATAATGAAAGTGGCGTTCAGTTCCTTAAGAAGTCTTTTGGAGCCAAAGAATTCCTTAACACCATTGCAAATGTCAGCCTCTACAATGTGCCAGAATTTTTGGAAGAAAAACATGGGGAAGCCGTCTGGGCCAAGGGATTTATCACTCTGAAAGGAGAACACTGCCTTTCTGATTTCAGGATTAGAAGGAATATGGGATAAGAGGCAATTGTTAGCTTCTGACAGGATAGAAGGGATAGATTGTAAAAGAGTATTTTTCTTACTGAAATCTAGGTTATCATTGTCATCACTGTTAGCACCTATGCCAGTAATAGCTTCCTTGATCTATCTACCTATCGGGATGTCATATGTAAAGTCCTTGTGACCAACGCCAGGTATCTCCTTTGTGAAGTAAAGCATTAAAAACACAAGTAGATTCCCAAAATGGAATGTCCCCTTCTTGTCACCCTTAATCTTCTTCAAGTGATCTATCAGTTCATCCTTAAGCCACTCACATGTGTCAATTTTAGCATTTTCCTTAACCATCTCATATGCACTATGAATACACAAACTAGAAACATAATTTAACCTATTTGAATGTGTAACCCTATATCCAAATACCATGCTTACATATTTCACATTTGCATCAGTGATATCAATAACCCTAAGAGATCTGTTGTCAAATGTAGCTCCAGTTAGGTCCATAATACCATTGTTTGGTATCTTCTTCTTTTTGTCGGGTCTAGTACCGATTGAGGGTAAACCAGTAACTACCTTAATTGCTTCCTTAGTGATTTTAAAAATAGAGTCTAGCCACATAAACTCCCCATGAACTTTGGTCAGTACAAGAGGAGCTATCTTATCTAGAAATTCAGGAATGTTCAGAATTTCAACAAATCCTAAGTCTCCTACAATCTTATGCTCCAGCTTGATCAGACCTTTTTCATCTATTATAACATCTCTGTACATGTTTTTCAAGTCATCTGACCCTAAGTTCTCTATGTTGTATTGAATATAAATCCTCGGGTCTTCGGCAAAAGAAAATCCCTTCAGAATCTTAGAAAAGGCTTCGATGGACATCTTGCTTTGTGATCTCAGGAATGATTTTAAACACAGGTCTAGGGCGCCTAATATTTTCCACAACAGCAGGGTTTGCAATAAATTCAGGTGTAGAAGATGAAGATGCCATTTCAAAAGATAAATACCTTTTAACTTGAAATCCTTGAATGCCTGAAAACACTTTGTTGCTTTGCCTTAGGATGCCTTTTCTCTCTCTATGATCTCTTTGAATGCTTGGATGCTTGGTGGATTGAAATGAGGGTTTTTTGGTGTTTTATAATCAAAAAGTTCTTCAACAAATGTATTAAATGTTTGCCAATTAAGTGAAGTCTTAACATATCTGCCGGTAAAGAAGAAATATAACTTCTTCCCATCAACCGAGGGTAGAATGCATGATTTTCAGTTTTCTGCCATACCCCCTAAGGATTATTCCTTAGTTAGATGAAGAATCTCCTACTGGTGGAGGGTTACTCTGTTCTACTAGTGCAGAGATAGATTCATCAACTCTTTGATCTCTCTTCTTAATCCATTGTTTTGAAAATTGTTGTTTTATTTCATTTACTTTTTCCTTTCCTTTCTCATTAGATCCTTTATTGTTCATCGGTATAGTCTTGTTTCTACAAAATTTTGCAATATGCCCAATCTTGTTACATGCATAACAAGTTACATTATTCCTTTGAATAGCCTTTCCATATCCTTGACCAGTTTGTGTTCTGCATTGATTAGATAAATGTCCAAATATACCACAAACATAGCATTTCACATTCATTCTATAATTTTCTGAGTTATGACCAACTTTATTACACTTGGAACATTGATGGGTAGGTAAATTTGTATTCTGACTATTTCTAAATCTGCACTGATTTGCTCTATGACCAAATTTGTTGCAATTAAAACATTTCCCATTAAATTTATAAGCATTAGGTTTTCTTACCGGTTTGCTGTGATTTTGATTATTTGTAGTCCCAAAAATTTCTCCATGTTCAAATCCAAGTCCAATTGTATCTCCATCAGGTTTTTGTCTTTTCAGCATGTCATCAAGCCTTTCTGAACTTTTCTTGAATTTGTCTTTGTTTTCATTTGCAGTGATCAACTCATTTTCAAGAATGCCAATTTGTCTCCTAAGCTCCTCTTTATCATGTTGCATGTGAATCAAATCTATTTTTAGCATATCATTCTCATGACAAAGTCTCAGATTTTCATTTGCTCCATCATTAAGTCTCCTAGTCAATTCTTCTTCATTCTTCTTCCTATCTTCAATATCCTTACATAGCCTCATGGTTAAATCTTACATTTCATTCCTCATGTTAGTGTTCTCTTGCCTCAACTTCTTTGCAATATCTCTAAGAGTTTCCTTTTCATCATCATGTTTCTGCATTTTCTCATGAAGTTCCTTCCTCTTGTTTTGTGCTATAACCAGGTTCTCCTGAAGTCCTTTAATGAATTCTTGGGCAGTCCTCAGATCATCTTCAACTTTGATATTCTTCAATTTTTCTGCTTCAAAATCTTCAAGAGCTCCTTCCAACTATTCTCTCAAACTCTCCATTAGTACCGGTTTCAGAATCTTCCTCAAGATGTAAGGCTTTTGCAAATAGAGGACCACGCTCTGATACCAATTGTTAGATGCAACGACAGTCCCAAAGACACTAAGAGAGGGGGTTGAATCAGTATCTAAATGATTAATGGAATATTTGAACTTATTAATAACTTTGCAACCCAAATTAATGTACCAGTAAACAAGTAATAATGCAACAAATATAAATAACAGAGACAACATAAATGCACACCATAACACAAGATATTTTGGCAAGGAAACCTGGTAAGGGAAAAACCTCGATGAGATTTGTGACCCACAATATTTACTCACTAACCAATATGAATAAATATTACTTACAATAGGGGCCTGCACATACAGGAAGGGCAACAGTCTAGAGCTCCCTGCTCAATGAAAGAGTTTTACTGACTACAAAATGGACAATTTAATCCAAGACAATGTACTGCTTGAAATAGCATCTGCAATGCTTGATTCAGTACTGGTTTAAGCTCTATCAAAAATATTAATAAAAAACCTACCAGTGAATGACATTCACTCACATAGCCTATTTGCCTTATTACAAAATCTTTTCGCTATCTTTTACATAATTTCCTCTTTATGCTATATAAAAAATGACCTATAAGATCTCATACATATATAAGATCTCATACATATATGAGTATTTACAATACATCATGTCGGCTTATAAATAATTAATTATATTTATAATACATTTTATATGAATAAAACTTTGTCTTATGTCGGCTTGGATGCCAGTATTCTTCATTGCCGATGTGAACTAGATGCCAATGAGTGAACTTGTTGTGCCTGCTGGTGCCGGTGAATGATGTCTTCATTGCCGATAAACCTATAGAATCCTATTACCAGTTGGTTGCCATCAATGACAACATCAACCATTCTCATGTGAATGTAGAATGCCAACAATGAACCAGTTGGTGAAGATAAGGAAGAAGAAGACATTGAGGTTGAAGTAGATCTAGATGGTGAGCTTATAAGTGCTCTTGCGAGGCTAAGTAAAACAAGAAAAGAACTCAAGAAGTTCAATCTTGCTATAGTAGATGAACAATCTCTCTTGAAGCAATCCTTGGATGAGTCCAATCAAGTTATATCTAACTTGAAACTGCAATTGGAAGAAGCCAAGAGGATATGTGAAGTTACATCATCTAATCTGATGAAGAAGGAAAATGAGCATCAAGATCTGGAAGCAGAAATAGTGAAGCTCAGAAAGGATCTTGAAGAAAGTAAGGAAGAAATATAAGTGAGAAGAAAATATGAGGGTAGCATCGAAGCCTTAGACAAGATGTTGAGCAAACAGAAGCAATCCAAAGATACCGATGGCTTAGGCTTAGGATTTGAAGAAGGTCAAAGTTCAAACAAAAAAGGCACATCCGGTAAGGAGATATAGTTCACTTCTTCCATTGAAGGTAAAGAGAAGAAGACATTCATAGTAAGCAAGGATACCGAGAAGAAGACATATGTAGATGCTGTTAGAAATCGCCACACAAACTGGTATACACGATCAATGAACTGGAGGCCACACTCAATGTACCAACATGCAAATCCAAGGAGAAATGCAAGAGTTGACCATGAGGGATTCACCAGAGTCAGTAGCATGAAAGGAAGACCCTCCGTGAGGGAGTCATTTGCAGGACCAAGACAACCTAACGGGTATGTTCCAAATTTTCATGGTTATTGTTACCAGTGAAACAAATTTGGGCGTATAATAGCTGACTGTAGATTAACAAATAATCCCACTATGAGTTATGAAAGTAGAAATACTTTTAATGCACTTTGAGATATGAATGTTGTTTGTTATCAGTGCAATGGATTTGGTCATAGGAGTTTTGAATGCAGGAAGAATAAAACGGTGTCCTACAATGATATCAAAGATTCATCTTTAAATGAAAATGTGAAATGCTATAACTATCAAGAGTTTGGACATATAGCAAAGTTTTGTAAAAATAGGAAGATCAAGAAGAAGACAGATCTTGATCAAGAACCAGTAGTTGAACCAAAGCACAAAATAGAAGCTAACAAGAAGAAGGAAACCAAACTGGTATGGGTTGAGAAAGAAAAGGACAAGGTAGAATCAAGTATGATAGTGCAAACTACCTTACATGCTGAAAGGAAAAATCTATGGGTTGTTGACAGTGGCTGTTCCAACCATATAAATGGTAATAAAAAGAAATTTATCAAGCTTGAAGACTGGAATGGTGGTTCAGTAAGATTTAGAGACAACTCATCCATCAAAATAAAGAGAAAAGGTACTCTAAATATTGATGGAAACTTAAAGACACATGATGTATATTATGTGGAAGGCCTAAAGTATAACTTGTTGAGTGTGAGTCAGATGTGTGACAAAGGTTATAAATTTACCTTTGATTTTACCAGCTGCCAGATAAAGAAAAAGAGTATCGGCCAGGTTGTAGCAGAAGGTAAAAGAATAGATGGTAATGTTTAGAATATGAAGGAATGTTATGAGTCCCAATGCATGATGGGATAGGTTGATGAAAGCTGGATGTGGCACCGAAGATTAGGCCACATAAACTTTGATAACTTAGTGTAGACACATAAATCTATCCACTTAAGTAAATGAATATTTAGTATTTATTTGATTATTTAACCATCAATCAATAATTAATTAAATTAATATTTAATTAATTCATCTTAACCCTCTTCTCCTATTAATTAAATAAATTATTCAATTTATTCGATTTAATTCACTTAACCAAATTCAGACCATTAATTAAATAAATAAATCATATTTGTTTAATTTAATCTTCTCTCACATTTAAATAAATTAATATTTATTTAAATCTCCCAAAATCCCATCTCTCACATTTAAATAAATTAACATTAATTTAAATCACCTTTATCCTCCACCCACTTGCATTTTCCTACAAATGCAAGTTGCACAACTATTTTAAATAAATAAACTATTTATTTAAAATCCTATTTATCCTCACCCAATTGAAACCTTTAATGGTTTCCCTTAAAGTCTTCAAACTTAATGGCTTCCTTCTAGAGTCTTCTCAAGCCTTTAATGGTTTCCCTTAAAGTCTTCAAACTTAATGGCTTCCTTCTAGAGTCTTCTTAAGCCTTTAATGGTTTCCCTTAAAGTCTTCAAACTTAATGGCTTCCTTCTAGAGTCTTCTTAAGCCTTTAATGGTTTCCCTCAAAGTCTTCAAGCATTTAATGCTTTATCTTCCTTTTTCTCATGTAAATAAATTAAGATTTATTTAAATAAAATCCAAAATTCACATTCACATTTAAATAAATTAATATTTATTTAAAAATTTATCCAAATGCAAATTATACCATTTAATTGAAATAAATGATTTTACTTCAATTGAAAATCCCAAAATTCCTCCCACTTGCATTCTCCTACAAAATCCACTTGCATGCCTAAATCCCTTATAGATTCTTCTAACTCTTCTAATTAGCCTAATCCTATCCTAATCATTGTCACATTCCTAAATAAAAGGAAGTCATTTCTCAAAAACCTCCAAAGTCTTCGATAACCATTAAAGGATTTATGTCTTGAAATGGTTAACCTCTAAAGTCTTCCAAACCATTAAAGTCTCTTACATAACCATTTATGGTTAACTCACCTTTTACCTTTGGTTAGAGAATTTCCTCTAACTTAACCATCCTTTTGATTCATGGGTCTCTTCAAATCATTTATTTCTTTGACTAAGGTAGCCATTTAACCCTTGCACATTCATTTATCCCTTGGATAAAAGGAATATCCATTAACCTGACTCTAACCCAACCCCCTAGGGTAACCATCATGTCCCCTCAAGCATTTAATGCTTCTTATCTCTCCTCTCAAGCCTCATCATGGTGACATTTGTCAACATGGGATTGGGTTGAAAGTATCACATGGATTGAATATCTTTCAATCCTAACTCTTGTTAAGATTGCTCAATGTTAACCCTTCATTTCCCCATTTCTTATATAAATAGAACCCTTCTCCTCAAGCAAAGGAGGAAGCATTAGAGCATTGTTGCTATACTGGTATTAGCATAGATTTTTTTCATAGCATCACTATCTATACTTGCATAGCATTTGTTTATCACATCCAACCATCTTGAATCTCCATATGGCATCCATGGTTAGTGCTAAAAGCTGAGAGCTACACTCATTTGGGACTTGGAGAGGGGAGAAACAAGGGAGAAGCATCAAAAGGCATCATGGAAGCATCATAGGGAGGCTCTTCTCCTTTCTTTTGTTTTGTTAAACTTCTTTCATGCTTTTTTAAAAATCTCTTTTGATATGTTTGGAATGGTTTTTAGTTATTTGTTTTGGTTTTATGGTTGAAACTAACTTATTAACATTGAACTTTGTTGTTTCCTTGTCCCCATTTCCATGACATCATTTGGTGAACCCGATGTGAATCAAACACTTATGTAACTTTAAAGACATTTTTTTAGGCTTGTGAGCCCACCATGTGCACTAACTTTTTTTGAATGTTTTAGTTGCAGATTTTCTAGTATTTTTTTGTGCAATTTTTGGAAGGAGTAAGTTTAAAACATTTTAATTTCTTTGGTTTAAAACTTCATCTTTCTTGTTTTTCACAAAGGGATAAAAATAACTTCACATTTTCTATTTGGTGCAACTAAAACGAACTCAACTTTTTCATTTGGTGCATAAAAAGAACTTCATCTTTCTTGTTTTTCACAAATGGTTAAAAAGAACTTCACATTTTCTATTTGGTGCAACTAAAACAAACTCAAATTTTTATTTGGTGCATAAAAAGAACCTCACATTTACCTTTTTTTCTACAAAGGCTACATGACTTTATTTTTGTTGACTAGGTTTTGCTTTCCAAAAGTTTGTCAAGTGTCAAACATTTTGATATCTTGGTTAAAAAGAACACCATGATTGTTGGAGCAACATCTCCAAATAGTTAGATCACATTGCAATGAAAATCAATTAAAAAGAACAAGTGCTTTTTGTGATTGGCACACTTGTGCAAGGTTTGTCGAGTGGTCCTACTTCTAACACACACTGTCCTCTCCCTTGGCTTTCGTGGTCCTAGGTGCAAGCGAAAAGTGTTAGTAACACTCAAAATTTAATCTTTTTAAGAGAGGCCTGCCAAGAGACACATCACTCTTGGGAACGACCTCGCATGGTAAATCCTTCGAGCCTCTATAGAAATCAGGTGTGACTGAAATCTATAGCCTTGGGTATAGTTGTTCCTATAGTGCAACTTGCCGAAAGGACAAATGGTCCCCACCACAAGTTACAAGGCTCTTAAGTGAGTCACTGCAAAATGAACTTATGTCCAAAGACATCAAAAATTACTAAACACCTTTATATAGTAGCCCACCCATTTTATTGATTGAGGATATTTTTGATAAGTTCAGTGCAATAGCATAGATGGTTTTGCTCCCAAGATACTCACCATGCATATTTCCTTGAGTAGAAACATAGCTTTTTGAAAGGCTACTTGTAACTTGATAAAAGTAGTGAATCCCCCATCATAGGGGTCATCTATTTGTTATGCTCTTGCAAGACTTAGTATATCACATCCTTACTTGCCACGATGGGATTCATAAGGTATGTAGTACCAAAGTTGAAGAAATATCAAGATGTGGGCTGAAATTATCACAAATGGCCATTTGACCTTAGGGATAAAGTGTGTTTGAAGTGTCTTCATTTTTTGTCAAGATTAGTGATAAATTGAGCCGACTTCAAGATTTTTTGAAGAGAAAAAAAAATCTCAAAAACATTTGGAAAGAAAGGGTCATAAAAGTCCAAAGATTGGGTTGATTGAGACCCACACTTATTTGTGCTTTTTGAGGCAATATTCTTGTGTCTGTGTGCTTGCTTTGTTTTCTTGTCAAAGAAAAATAAAAAACCAAATTCCAAAACAAGTATTCATCCAACACATAATTTTCAAAACACCATTTGACAAAAATAAAAAAAACAAAGGGCAAAAAACAAAGTATCAAACTATACGACCATCCTTCACATTTTGAGAAGGAAGAATCTTCATCAACATATCAAATTGAAGAAAAGACCATTGAGCTCAAATTCTTTCATCAAAAGAAGGAAATTATTCTATCTCAATAGACAAATCTTTGTCTCACATAGAACCTTCTTACATCACATGTGTCTATATCTTCAAGGAAAATCCAACGAGTTTGATCAAGAGTCTTTAAACCGCATAGCTTTTACTCAATATAGAGCTTTGAGTTATCATAAAACCAAGGGAAGCAAAATCAATCCTACCTTCTTTCCAGAGATTTTCATCACATATAACTCAGCTAGGGAAGAACCACCGACCCCCTAAAGGGAAGAGGAAGACTTTGTCCCATTTGTGACACACAGAGTTTTTATTGAAGTTAATATTTCATCCATTCTCACATTCACACATCATCAATTCATTCCAAAACTCTCCAAACATAAAGAGGTCTTGTCCTAAGTTCTTTTTAGATATTGCTTGAATCAAACACAACATATCACTTTTTTTAGAGTGTCTCTACATCTAGAATAAACTCATCCTAAGAGGCATTTCTACGCAGGTTAAAACTAGTCTATGAGTGCATCCTCTCATTACTAGGTAGTTGGGTCTGTAACACATCTCAGGCCTCTCTAAACCTTATCATATCAAACATTGTCAACCAAACACACCAAGAAATTCATAGAAGGACTTTGGTAGTATCTACCTTTAGTGTTAGAGATCCATATGCAAAACACTTCACCAAACATATATCTCTCATTCCATCACCAACTCATCATCATTTTCACCAAACTTCAACAAAAACTTGTAAACAAAATGGCTCAAACCAGATCAAGGTCTAGACAACTCAAGATAGAAGAGGAAGAGGAGGAAAATCTCAATGAATGTTGGCATTTTTGATGATGTTGTGATTGTTATTGATGGACACACACTTTCTTGATGTATGAGTTATGCTCAACCGGTACTTGTTCCAACTGATATTATGTATCATATGTTGGCAAATGCACACTCCAATGAGATATTATAGGTGATTGAAGGTTTTGTCATTGATGGAAACCTTGCAATCTTATGACACCGACAAGATAATTTACCGGCACAAGCAAAGACAGACTCTTTAGTGGCACATAGACCACCAGCAGTAAAAGGAAGTATACTGACACCCAGGTCGACAAGAATTTTGTTTATAATTTATTTTGTAATTTATTGTAAAATCATTGTAAGCTGACTTGGCGAGTTGTAAAATGACTCATATATGTATGAGATCATTATAGAACATTTGTAATGAAGCAGATAGGTGAAATAAGATAGACCTAATATGCAAATTATAGGTTAAGGGTTTATGTATGAAGCAGAGCTAAAACCGGTACTGGGTCTGGCATAGTAGATGCTGTTTTAAAGCAGTACAAGACATTGGATTTGCATAATCCATTTTTGTAAGTCAGTGAGACTTCCATTTTGTAATTGAGCAGTGAGCTCTAGGCACTTGGCCTTCCTGCATGTGCAGACCCCTATTGTAAGAGTAATATTCACTTATTGGCCAGTAAGTGAATATTGTGGGTCATAAATCCCATCGAGGTTTTTCCCACACCAGGTTTCCTTGTTAAAATACTGTGTTATGGTGTGCTTCTTATGTGGTTATTGTTATTTCTATTTACTGCACTATTTCTATTTACTGGTAGACATTATTGATATGCTTTTCATGTTTTAAATTGAAGTAAATTCTCAAACTGGTAAGATACTGATTCACCCCCCCCCCCCCCCCCCCTCTCAGTATCTTTGGGAATCCTAACAATTGGTATCAGAGCCTGGTCCTCTATTTTTAGAAGCCTAACAACTTGAGGAAGATCGTGACACCGGTAGAGATGGAAAACTTGATGAAGCAATTAGAAGGAGCTCTCTTAGACTATGATCAAAAAAGTTGAAAAATATCAAACTTGAAGATGATCTAAAGGCTACACAAGATATTATTCAAGTACTTTAAGAAAACCTTACCATTGCAAGAAACAAGAGAATTTTGTGAAAAGATGCAAAATGAGAATGATGAAAAGGAAACTCTTAGTGATCTGATGGGCAAGCTGAAATAAGAAAACATGGCAACAAAGAATGAGATACAGGATATGACTATGAGATTTTGTAAAGAAATTGAAGATAGGAAGAAGAATGAAGAAGAGTTGACTAGAAGACTGAATGATGCTGAAAATACAAATACAAGACTTAGTCATGAAAATGATATGTTGAAGATAGATCTGATGCATACACAAAATAACTCAAATGAACTCATGAGATAGAAAGGAATCTTGGAAAGAGAATTGGCTACTGCAAATCAACACAAGGAGAAATTCAAGAAAAGCTTAGAAGAACCTAGTGACATGCTGAATAATCAGAAACCTAATGGTGATACAAATGGCCTTGGCTTTGAAGTTGGTCAATGCTCTGGTACTATAAACACACATGATCATAGCAAACTGGTAAGACAACCAAATGCATACAAATTTAATGGCAAACGATTTAACCGTAATAAGTATGGACATAGAGAAAATCAGTGTAGATCAAGAAACCATCAGAACACTAATACACACACCAGTCAATGCTCCAAATGCAACAAAATTGGTCATAATTCAGAAAATTGCAGATTGAATGTAAGATGTTATGTTTGTGGAAGATTTGGACACTTATCTAATCAGTGTAGAACACAAACCAACATAGGATATGGGAAGGCTATTCAGAAAAACAATGTGACTTGTTATTCTTGTAACAAGATTAGGCATATTGCTAAATTTTGTAGAAGCAAGTCATCACCCGCAAATAACAAAGGACCTAGTTTGAAGGGTAAAGAAAAGGTTGAAGAGGTAAAGCAAGAATTCTCAAATCAATGGATCAGAAAGTCAGATCTAAATGGTGATAGGAATTCTCCTCCACTAGCAGGACAGAGTAACACTTCACTGGTAGGAGACTCTTCATCTAACTGAAGAAAATACCTTTGAGGGTTTGGCAATCAAATGTGAAACATGCTATTATTCCCTTGGTTGATGGTGAGAAGTTGAAATTACTTCTTTACCGGCAGATAAGTTAAGTTGTGACTTAACTAACAAGCATTAAATATGGTGGTTGGAAAAAATAACATTATAAAGCAAGTGTTTTGGCTCCATTTTTCATTCACCAAACATTCAAATCTTCGAGAGCACGAAAATTCCTAAGCGAAGGCATTCCAAGCAAAGAAGTGAAGCAATTCAGCAAGAGATCATTCTTAAGGCAGATAAAGGTATTTATAACCATGGCTTCTTCATTTGTTCCTGAATTCATTGCAAACCCTACTATTGTCGAAGTTATTAAACGCCCTAGACTCGTGTTCCAGTTAGTTCCAGAAATTGCCAAGAAAGATGATAACATTGGTGCTTTTTCTCAAATTCCTAAGGGAGTAGTTTTTGCTAAAGACCCTAGAATGTACATACATTGTCATATAGAGGAATTAGGTGATGAGGAAATTAAGAATGTGTATAAAACTATAATTTGTGATGAATCCGGTAATATCAAGCCTGAACACAAGATAGTAGAAACCCTAGGTTTCACTAAAATTATCAATATCTCAGAGTTTCCCAAGGATGTTATAAGGATAGTACTAAGCAGGGTACATGGTGCATTCTTCTGGTTAGACTCAGTTCACAAAATAACAAAAGAGGTAGTAAAGGCTGTGACAGGGTTACCCTCCATTGGTAACAGACTTGATAAAACAAAGAAGGTCTCAAATGACCTAGTGATAAACCTAACCGGCGCAACATCTGATAAGAGATCCTTAAGGGTAAATGATGTAACCGGTATCAATGTCAGATTCATCAGTATGATCTTAGGCTACAAAACTATACATGCAAATAAGTTAAACTCAGTCTCTAGCCTATGCATTAAAAGTGCCTATGATATGGTTAATGATAATGCAAGAATTGATGTGTGTGAATGGCTCAAGGATGAACTAATTGATAATTTAGGAAAGATAAAGAAAGACAAAAAGGGAACATTTAGATTTGGAAACCTACTTGTTTGTCTAATGCTGCACATAACCAAACAAGTACCCGATATTGGTAATAAAAATCTTGGTTTTGATATACTGGTAGGCAAACAATTGTCTAATTTGCTAAACAACATGGGAGAGAACAAAGAAAAGAACATAAATGAGTACTTTCAGGCATTGAAGGCCCGAATGAAGACCAGAGTTAGATTGTCACAAGCTATTGTGAATAAGTATAAGAAGGAATTTTGTTTTGTAATAAAGAAGGATGAAATTTGGATGGAGGCAGTTATCCCAAGAACCATCTGGGTTACTAAAATGGGGTATGAAACTAATGACCACATAATAGAAACATATGCAAAAGCCCTCCTAGAAGCACCTAAGGAACCTAAAGAAGAGGTATTTGGAAATGCTGAAACAATAAAGAGTCAAATTCAATCAAAGAAAAGGGTTAAGAAGGTTGAAGCAACTATGAGAAGAGGTACCCGACAGGCAAAAGCTATCAAGGAAGATGTACTTAAATGAACTGGTATTATTGAAGAGGAGTTAGAAGCACTTCAATCGGAAACTCATATTTCACCAGTTGGAACTTCTTCACAAAGTGATATACCAACTGCATTCAAAAGAGTTGAAAGAAAAAGAAAACCTTCACTGGTATCTACACCCTCTCCTAGAAGAACCAGACAAAAACAACAGGCAGTAAGGCCCCGAGCTAAGAAATTAACTCCAAAGAAGAAGATAACTCCCAAGAAGAAGACTCAACAAACTATTGCTTCTATTGATGAACTTCTGAATGAAATCACAGAGGATGGAATGTTGAAAAACATCAACAAATTATATGACACACTATCTGTTGATGACAAAGAAAAAGTAGAAAACAATGTAATCCTACACTTGGATATTTACAAGAAATTTTTGATGGAAGTTGTTGATGAAATACTGACAGATCTCTATAAAAGACTTGAAGCTAGAAGGCAAGCTATTATTGAACTTGATAAGAAAATAAAAATTGAAAAACTACTTGCAGTACATCTTGTTAACTCACCTGATGAGATTTATCAATTAATCTTGGAGGCTAACCGGTCAGTATTTTCAACTACACACCAACATGTAGCATTGATGGCAGGAATAGTGAATCAGGTAACAAAGGAAACAATAGATACATGAGATATATTCCTGGTAGAAAAAGAAAAACAGGAAGAATATCTAAAACCTAAAACCTTTGAGGTATATCAGAAGGAAAGAGACAAAGGTAAAGGAAAGGTTGGTGGTCCGCCCAACATAAAAATAATAGACAACTTATCCCCACCGCCTCTAAATACTCCACTAGTAATTACCACTGACAATCAATTGGCTAGTGAGAGTATGGACATACCACATGAGGACACAAATCCTAATTCTAAGGTGTTATACACAATGAACATTGACACTCAGAAGGTAAATATTGTGGTAGATAAGGATTCAATTAGGAAAACAGATGTGGCAAATGAGCCACCAGTAACAGATAGCACAGGAGAGAAACTGACAGCGGACAACACTGGGAAACAGGAAGAGCAACAAGCTCCCTCACAACAATAGGTTCATACAGAGAGAGTGCCACTGACAAAAATTGAGCAACCCAAACCTTTGCTTAAAGAAGTGCAAACAGAAACTGACCCACCAGAGGTCACTGCAAGCAAAGAAGTTACTCACACCGGTGGATTACAAATTGTAAAAATTGATGGACAAGCATTTGGTACATCCACGGGAGAATTCAGATCAACAAATGTGACTGAAGTTCTTTTGGATTCTATCAAGAAGATAACAGAGTGTAGCTCACAAGAATACAAAGCAATTGATGAAACAATTCCAGTTTTGAAAATGATAGTACCCAAGTGCAATGTAGATAATAAAGATTCTTTGAATCAACTTGACACATTGTCTAAGTATATTACTGACAACATTGTGATAGTTGAACAAATAAATGAGGAAGTATTCAAGGAGAAACTTGAGAAGGAAAAACAAAAATTCTTTGAAGAAGAAATAAATAAGTGTATGAGACAATTTGACACTCTTTTACCGGCACTATGTAGTACACTGAAAGAGTTTTAAACTTTATACAGAGATACATGTAAAACCAACTTTTTGATAGTAGATATTGACAAGAAGATCAGCAAGGTACAGGCAGAAATAAATCAACTAGCAGATAATTTCATTAATTCATCTGAACCACTATCATTTTTCGAGCAGAAAATAACAAGTTTTGAGGAGGAAATTCTAAAATTGGAAAGAGAAAAGGAAAGAATAAAAGAAAAGGCAAAAGATTTAAAATGGAGACTTAGTCCAAAATTGGACTACCTAGCATCCTTAAGGAAAGAGATATCTGAAGCTTTGATTCATTGACAAAAAACACCAGTACAATTTAGAGGACAAAGGCCGCATTAAAGGACAACAAATGGTTCACTGAGAGCCTGAATCTGGTATTGGCAGACCTTTTTCAGATTGTAACCAACCGGTTAGAAGGATGAAGCTAGAAACCACACTCAATTGACACTGTGACAACCTTTGTCATTGATGTCAAAGGGGGAGTAGAGGTAATGAGAAAAATCCAGAAGCAAAGATCATCAGCTTAGGGGGAGCACATATTTTTGGTAACACTTTTTCGTAAAATAATTTTGGCACACCATTTTTGGATTTTTGAATTTTTCTCATGAGTGTTGTCATCAATGCCAAAGGGGGAGATTGTTGGCAAATGCACACTCCAATGAGATATTGTAGGTGATTGAAGGTTTTGTTATTGATGGCAACCTTGCAATCCTATGACACCAGCAAGACAATTTACCGGCACAAGCAAAGATAGACTCTTCACTGGCACACAGACCACCAGTAGTAAAAGGAAGTATACCGACACCCAGGTCGGCAGGAATTTTGTTTATAATATATTTTGTAATTTATTGTAAAATCATTGTAAGCTGACTTGGCGAGTTGTAAAATGACTCATATGTGTATGAGATCATTATACAACATTTTTAATGAAGCAGATAGGTGAAATAAGGCAGCCCTAATATGCGAATTATAGGTTAAGGGTTTATGTATGAAGCAGAGCTAAAACTGGTACTGGATTTGGCATAGTAGATGCTATTTTAAAGCAGTACAAGACATTGGATTTGCATAATCCTTTTTTGTAAGTTAGTGAGACTTCCATTTTGTAATTGAGCAGTGAGCTCTAGGCACTTGGGCTTCCTACATGTGCAGGTCCCTATTGTCAGAGTAATATTCACTTATTGGCCAGTAAGCGAATATTGTGGGTCACAAATACCACCGAGGTTTTACCCACATCGGGTTTCCTTGTTAAACTACTGTGTTATGGTGTGCTTCTTATGTGGTTATTGTTATTTCTGTTTACTGCACTATTTCTCTTTACCAGTAGACATTATTGATATGCTTTTCATGTTTTAAATTGAAGTAAATTCTCAAACCGGTAAGATATTGATTCACCCCCCCCCCCCTCTCAGTATCTTTGGGAATCTTAACATCATAGTCTTTAAACTATCAATGTTTTGTAGAATATGTGTACCATTCATAGATTGACTAAAGACCCAAGTGGTATGAAGACCTCAAGTGGTTCAAGGATCTCAAGCGGTATGAAGGAACAAAGTGATAGTTAAAATTTTTCCAGTCTTCTTTTTGACAACCGGTAATCGGTATATTGTATGAACTGGTATTACTCTGTGATGAGTTACCAACCGGTATTTCTGTGATGAGTTATCTTCCATAGACACTTTGGCAGTGATTTTGTTCCATCTTACCAAATGTGTCTAGATGCACTGAACCAATGAACTTGTAATCTAATCCTATTGGACCAACATCAAATCAGTCTCCTTTATAAGGACATCATGTCTAGGGTTTAACATGAAGTTGAGGGTTTTTGTATGTGCAATCATAGAAGAGAAAGGTCTGTGTGAGGAGTTAGAGTGTGGAGATATTGAAGACTGAAGTAATGCAGAAATGCATTAACAGTGAGTTATCAAGGATCTAACGAAGCATATTGTGCTAGTAACTAGATCACTCACTTGTTGATTACTCACATCTTCGATAAGTTTGGAACCCTTAACTGGGTAGGCTCAGCAAAGCCTTTGTAAATCCTTTAACAAGGTGGTTCACAACTATGAATCTAAAATCCTCTCACAAGGTAGTCTTTAACAGGACTTGTCTTGTAACAGAGAGCTAGATTCCTAATAGGATCCGTTCTGGTGAAGAACATTGTATGACCTTAATTGGTTTGACCTTAACCGGTTTGGTTTCTATTCTACAGATAGTTACTTGTGAGTTTATGCTCATCGTGGTTTTTCCCATTTGGGTTTCCACATTAAACATCTTGTGTTATGGTGATTGTGCTCTTGTGGGTGAATGCTTTGTTTGCTATTTGGTTTGCATTTATCTTAATGGGTTTGTTAGTGAATCTGTTATATCGGTTAACTGCTAAACTATTTAAGAGTTTGAGTTCAGTATTTTTTGGTATACTAATTCACCCCCCCTCTTAGTATTCATCAATGAATTCCAAGAAGCTCTTAGAGGAAACAAAAATGATGAAAATCTAGGTACTCCTACTCCTATAGAAATAGAAAGGGCACAACACAACCCTCTCTTCAATCAAATTTTTGACGAAATCCTTAGGAACAATGCTGATGCTCACTTTTTAAGACTTGCCCAAGAGGGAGCCAAACTACCTTTTGATTTTGATACTGCACAACTAAGGCAAGAATTAGAACACCAGAGTCTTAATGAGGATGGAAGAGGTCGAGATCACATCAGATACAACATTCCTCAAGGAAATCCCCCACCTCCTCCTCCTCCAAATGACATTGACATGTTGAGGCAACAAATTGAGAGTTTAGCCCAACAACTCCACAGTGGTGTGAAAACAAACTAGTTTTCACTTAATGATATTTGTCCCTATTCCTTTGATAGGAACTTACATATGCCACCTTTTCCATGAGGGTTTGAAACACTTAAGTTCAAAAAGTATCAAGGAAAAGGAGACCCTCGTGATCATGTTAGAGAGTTTCATTCAGCTTGCCTATAAGTGGCATATGAGGACACATACCTAATGCGACTCTTTTCTCAAAGTTTGGGAGGGACAACCACATCATGGTTTTCCCGACTAGCAGGCGACATTAGGACATTTGAAGAATTGGTCCAAAAGTTTATTACACATTATTCCCATAACATAGAGTGTGATGTCACCATGGTCAATCTATGTAACACCAAGCAAAAACCAGGGGAGATATTTTTCATCTTTCCTGCAATGATGATGACAAATGTCTAGCAGATGTTCCCTTCAGCTACCTTAAAGAGAGCTAGTGGAAATATTTATTTCCAACTTGAACGAAGAAATGGAATTTCATTTGGACATGAAAATAACAGTCCTCTAATGACATGATCACCTAGGGTTTAGAATGTGAATGGGCCCTCATCAAAAAGGGGCTTATCAAAATATACAATGAACCCAAAGATGTGCCTCGCCCGCAATTCAACAGTGATAAACCTAACTTCTGGAATAAAAATAAAAACATTGTCAATGAGGGGGTTGTAGATGCAAGGACTATCAAAAGTGCACAACCTAAGGTCTGATTTGCAGGGCAAAATCCCCCTCCTAAGACCAACACGGTGCCTCCCCCAACAAATCAAGGATGCAATGTTTAGCAAGAACAACCAAGGCAAAGACAATAGAATTATAAACCAAAACGTACATACACTTCCTTAGGGGAACCTATTGAAATAGTGTTACGTCAATTGGTCTCTTCAAATCTAGTGACCTTACCAAAGGCATCCAATTATGAGCCTTAGGTTAAACCTTCATGGTGGAGGGACAATGAACATTGCAAATTCCTTCAAGGGAAAGGGCATAAAAGAAGCAATTGTCACAAATTGAAAGATCTTGTTCAGGATCCTATTGACCAGACGAGATTGAAATTGAAGGACACGATCCAAAAACTACAAATAATGATCATCTTATGTTTAAGAATCCACTTCCATCACAAGATCAAAGGGCTCCTTCCACTCAGGGTGAAACACACATACAACTGATTATATGTGAGCTGCTTATAATTACACTATCAACCACCTATATGATGCCATTGAACAAATTACAACCATTACCATCAAAAATACAAACTCTACCTGCAATGTTGTTACATGTCGCAGCAAGATCACTATCAAAGCAGCTCCACAAGGCACACACCTTCCATCCCAAAGCAATATAACCTTGTGGAATAGTTAGATAAGATGCCCACACTTATCTCCATCTTAGATCTTTTACACCTATCCCAATCTCATAAACTAATCTTGGATCAAGCTCTCCAAGAGGCATCAGTCCCTACGAATCTAAATACAGATCAATTCCAAGCTATGGTTGGAAATCTGAGGTCATCACCATGTCTCACTTTCTCTAAAAGTGACAATACATCCTTCCAGCAACCTCATAACGCCTCATTCCATATTGAAGGATTTATCAACCAACATCGGATCAAGCGAGTCTTGATCGACAATGGAGCAGGCCTAAATATCTATACACTACAATTGGTCACCGCATTGGAGTATGCAGTTGAATTAGTGGATCCCCGCAAAAAGATAACCATAAAAGCTTATGATGATGCAAAGCGTTCATCCAAAGGAGCAATTGTGCTACCGATCCGAGTGGGCCCAATGGTGAAACACATCATATGTCAGGTTCTGGACCTTCCCCTACCATATAATTTATTATTAGGAAGACCTTGGATAAACGCAATGCAAGCGGTTTCATCCACCTACCACTAGTGTATCAAGTTGCCTCATAATGGTGTATAAATTACAATCCTGGGTGATGCAAATCCATTTGCATATTGTAACAATATCAACCATCAACCAGAGATTACTGTTCCTAACAACAAAGAAGCCACCTCATCCACCTTGTACATAAGTCCCACCTCTCTTTCCAATTCAAACACCACCATACCCAAGCAAGAGAAGCTCAAGATGAAAATGACAGAGGAAGGTCCTGGGGAGTATAATCTTAGCCAACTCTTTTGTGTTGGGAAACTACCCACTTCTTCTAAAACTCATGGTAAACCTCAAAGGTTACTTCAAACACCATTGGTCAAGCTAGCCTACACTTTGACACCTTTTATCCTTGGAAAGAGTCAAGAAGAAGATACTAGAGATGAGGACTTAGCAGAATGGATCTATAAAGATCCTATCACCATGAACATCCCACAAGCTAAGCTTCCCATAGATTAGTATGGAAAAGGCCTTATCATTATGAAAAGAATGGGCTATGATGGTCAGAGTGCTTTAGGACCTTGCAAGCAAGGATGACATGAGCTGTTGCATCCAAAATTAAAACCCAAAGATAACACTGGATTAGGCTTTCAAAAGGAGATCCTTCCTAAACTTAGATTCAAAGTAAAACCCAGCAAATCTCTATATCAGCCGAAAACTCTAAAGTGGTCATCTTTGAATATATCAGTAGCACCAAGAACCATAACAATTGCCCCACTGAGGCTAAACATCCTAGCAATAACATCCACAACACCAATCATCCCACCAATCAAACCAACAATCCCATCAACCATGACAATCGCATCAACAACACCATTAGTAGTATCAGAACCCCCAATAGTATCAATAACACCGATAATTCTAGCAGAAGCAGCAAATTCAACAATGTCGATACTCCCAGTATCAGATTCACTGATCCCAATAATCCTTCTTGTAGCACCAATAATTCCATCTATCAAGGTACATCAGGCGATCACAGCTGCAGTGTTTAACTCAAAGGATATCCCAGTGTGGTATGGCAATCAGATACTAGAAAGTGACTCAGAGACTAACTCACATGAGTGGGAATTTGATTTCTTCCAGCTTAATACTTCAGATGAGGAAGATGCATCACTACCTCCACCTCACAAAGACATCCCTATTTACGAAGATGCACAGATAAAGACCTCTTGGGTTCCTGAACTGGAAACATCTTCCACAGACCCTACGTTACATCCTACGCATGATTCTGACAGGGAGAGTACCATCAAAGACCTTCACCACAATGTGTTAACCCTCACAGACACATCTTATGAACTTAACGTGATCGATGAGGTAATGCCCATTATCCATCCTGAACTCATCGAATGGAACCAACCTAATCCCCCATGTCTTGACCATTTCCAAAATGATGAGGCAATCATTGACTTTTTGGAACTAAGGGATAACATACCAAGTGGGGATCACAAAGCTGGATTCGCCATTGAACTTAATAGCGCAACATACTTTGGGGTAGATGCCAAACCTTTCAGCTGCAAAAATATAACAATAAAACATGGATCTTCTAGTGAAAACCACATTGTGGCACTGTTTGATCCCAAAAAAGTAAAAAAAAGAGCGTATCCAATAGTAAAGTGATGAATGAGACCAGATGGAAGGATGATGCACGGAGAATGGTCCGCACCGTCTGATTTCTCACTGATGCTAGCCCGATGCGAGGCATCGGAGGATGAAAGGCTTGACATCCTCCCTTCTAGTACACAATAGGAATGATCAACAGTCCTTATTGAAGAGACAAAAGAATACAACGTGGGGACTCCTGAAACTCCTCACCACATACATCTGACATCTCTTTTAACTCCAGAGGGACAACCTAAGTTTGTCAAATTCTTCCAGAAGTGTCAGATCAACTTTGCATGGTCATATGTAGACATGTCTGGTCTTGATCTGGATTTAGTCATGCATCACCTCACCATCATAGAAGGAGCCAAACCTGTCAAGCAGAAACTTTGCAAGATGCATCCCCATATTGTAGTACTAGTTAAAGCAGAACTTAAGAAACTCCTGGATGCTGGTTTTATAATACCAATTAAATTATGCAGACTGGATATCCAACATTGTGCCTGTCGACAAACCAAATGGGGGCATCTATATTTGTAATGACTTCAGAGATCTAAACAGGGCATGTCCTAAAGATGATTTCCCCTACCAAACATTGACATAATTATAGACCTAACAACAGGACATACCATGCTCTCTCTCATGGATGGCTTTTTAGGGTACAACCAGATAAAAATCGCACTAGAGGATCAACATAAGACAACCTTCACCTGTCCATGGGGCACATACCTTTGGAATCTAATGCCTTTCGGTCTAAAGAATGCAGGGGCGACCTATCAGAGGGCAATGACTACCATTTTTCATGATATGATGCATACCATAATGGAAGATTATGTTGATGACTTACTGGCAAAATCATTAACAAGAGAAGGTCATTTGGAAATATTAGAGAAAATATTTGACAGACTAGAACAATATCATGTTTGACTCAACCCAAAGAAATGCATCTTTGGAGTAACCTTAGGGAAGCTGCTAGGATACATTGTCTCAAGAAAAGGCATTGAGGTTGATCTTGCAAAGGTCAAAGCAATCATGGACATGCCACCTCCAAATAATATCAGTCAACTAAGGACATTACAAGGGTGACTTCAATCCATCCGAAGATTCATTTCACAACTGGTAGATAAGTGTTTATACACCTATTACACAAAAACATCCACTTTCAATGGGATACCAGATGCCAACAAGCATTCCAGATGCTTAAATACTATCTCATGAATACACCATTGCTGATTCGACTGGATCCGAGTAAACCTCTATTAATCTATATTTCAGCAACTAATACAACATTAGGAGTATTGTTGGCTCAACATAATGCAGAAGGGAAAGAGTGTGTTGTTTACTACATCTCTCGCACACTGGTTGGCTATGAACTCAATTACACACCTATTGAGCGAGCTTGCCTAGTAGTAATATTAGCAGCCACTAAACTAAGGCACTTCCTATTAACACATAAAGTATAACTCATTGCCAAGATCGATCCACTAAAATACTTACTTAGCAAAGCAGCCTTGACTGGCCACTTGGCCAAATGGGTGATGATTCTCAGTGAATTTGATATTGAGTATGTGAACCTTAATGCTATCAAGGGTCAAGTTATTGTAGATCAGTTGGCCGATGCACCACTTATAGGCAATCATCGTCTCATTTCCAATTTTCCAGATGAAGAGATATTCATGATCACAGCAACACAACCATGAAAAATATACTTTGATGGTTCATACACTAGACATGGCTCGGAGGCAGGCATTCTGTTTATCACACCTCAAGGTGATAGCATCCCAAAGTCTTACACGCTCACATTTACATGCATGAACAACATAGCTGAGTATGAGGCCTTGATCACAGGACTCTGACTAGCTGTCCAATGGAAATTAAAAGAGTTACAGATATATAGTGACTCAACTGGTCATCTGATAAGTAATAGATGAATATCAGACCAAGGATGACAAACTCCTGCCATACAAGCAAATGGTGGACATTAAAGGCATCATTTACTACTATCACCTTTGAGTAGATACCCAGAGATCAGAATCGAGCTGGTGATGCTATGGCTACCATTGCATCTCTCCTAGATCTTCCTCAGAATTCAACACGCTGCGAGTTCTTGGTAGAACAAATTTTGATTCCCTCTTATGATATCCCTGAATCTGAGATGATATGTCACCTTGTCAGTTCTAAATCCCCATGGTATGGTGAGTTCTACACCTACCTCCCTGATCACACACTTCCTCCTAACGAATCAAATAACCAATGTAAAACCTTCATTCACCAAACCGCTCGATATTCCATTATTTCTGAAACCCTATACCGATGCAGTCTTGATGGTACTCTCCTTCGATGTCTGGAATAGGATGAGATAACAAAGGCCTTGGAAGAGGTACATGAAGGAATTTGTGGAACTCATGCAAGCGGCTCGTCCCTAGCAAAGAAGAGCATACACACTGGATAATATTGGCTGTCTATGGAAAAATACTCCTACTACTTTGTCAGAAAATGCAAGAAATGCCAGGTTCATGGAGACCTGATATATGCACTAGCATAGGAATTGTAACCAATCACAACACCATGGTCTTTTTGTCAATGGGGGCTTTACCTTGTGGGTAAGATTCATCCATCTTCATCCAACAACCACAAATTCATCATTACCGCTACTAAATACTTCACAAAGTGGATCGAAGCTGTTCCACTTACCCAAGTCATCAGCAAGCAGATCGCCTCATTCTTCCTTAATTACATCATCTGTCAGTATAGTGTACCCATGTCCATCATCACATATAACAAACTCCCATTCAAGAATCAGGACGTCCATGAACTTTATGAGAAGTTTCACATCCAACACCACTTTTCCACTCCCTATTACCCACAAGGAAATGGTCAGGCCGAAGCATCAAACAAAAACATATTAAGAATCCCCAAGAAGAGAGTCAATGATGTTGGCCATGATTGGTATGTTCAATTAAATCCAACACTTTGGGTGTATCGAACTAGTATTTGAACCGCTACAGGCGCAACTCCTTACTCATTGATCTATGGAATAGAAGCCTTCCTTGCTATTGAGGTTGAGATACCATCTCTATGGGTTTCCTTGCATAATATCATAGATGATGAAGCATACAGAGTAGCACGTCTTCAAGACTTGGAACTACTTAATGAGAAATGACAAGCTGCATATAATCACCTAAAAGCCTATCAACAACGCATGAGCAGGAGCTATAATCATCAAGTTCAACCTCGTACATTTGAGGTAGGTGATCTTGTTCTTCGAGAGAATCCTCATAACCAACCAAATAGAGAACATTAGGGAAAGTTTGAATCAAATTGGCTGGGTCCATATGTTGTCACTACTGTATTTGGGTCCGGGGCATATCAGGTGGCTACTTCAGAAGGAGAACTGCTAGCATATCCAATGAACAACATGCACCTTAAATGGTTTTATACATAAGCTGTATAGAGTGTCAGGCTACCATACATACTAGAAAAACACCAAAAACATTCAAATAAACATCTCGAAGAAAATATGAAAAAATCAAAATAGTAAAGAAAAATCATGCATCCAAACGGTGAACAACCACTCCGGTGGCACCTTGGGTAAGTGTGATGGTGAAAACCTGGCAAATAGGTGCCACTTGTAAAGGATATGGCTCCATTGTCTTTCAGACTTGTTGCAAATCACATTCATTGCATCCACACATCTATTAGTCAAAACCATGGCTTGTTATTGATCTACAATCAAGGATAGTACTTCATGCATCTTGCATCCCGCTTTTGCATAGTCATATCTAAACTGGGGGCAATGCCCTTAACCTATTGATGGAAGTGGATTCTGCATTACTTGTGATTCATTGAGTTCTTCATTCAAAAAAATATATCACAAAATACCAAAAAAATTCAAAACTGTCTCACAAAATACCAAAAACATTCAAAATTGTCTCACAAAATACCAAAAACATTCAAAAACACTCACAAAATCCAAAAAACATCATAAAACATCAAAAATCAATCAAAAACATGGCAATGCCTTGTACATATGCACCCAAGAAGATACCGAACACACATTCTGAAATACTCAAATGATGACCACTTATCAAATCAACCAAACAATCAACACAGGTACACACAACTGTTTTAACAAGGATGCATCCTTTCCTCACCAAAACAAAGACAAAATAACATTTTCTTTGACAAGAAAATTTTGTTCAAGCTATCAAGTACTTGGTTAGTTTAATAAATTATTTATTTATTTATATCAAGTTCCTACGCTACTCCGGGATATCTACAAGTAATTAGAGTAGCCATGATGGTTCCTAAGTATCATTTTGTTTCTATGTCTTCTGTGAATTATTCCAATGAAGTTCTGGGGCATGTACTAATGGTGTCTACATGGGAAGTTCACTAAGATACGTGATCTTATGCAAAATACAGTCATGGATCACTATGACTTGCTGACTATAGTGTATACCTCGACCATATGAGCATGAACCATTACGAAGGGTCCATATTCTTTATTCTTTATTTATGCTACTTGCTTACAGGTACAATGCTCCAAACTTGGTTCCTACTACCTCGTCCAAGATTGATACTACCATTTCTCAATGATGAAAAATAAAGCACTATGGATTGTCATTCCATCTCATCTGTATGTATTGCATTTTGTTGCATTCCATCCATCCATACATTTATAATAGCTGCATATCATTCATACATAGTAATGACAATGGATACATACTCTATTTTGCTCTTCTTCCATAGGAATAGGTCATAGGTCCTCGATTTCTTCTATCTAACATCAAAGTCCCCCCCCACCCTCCCTATCTTGATCATCAACATCATCATAATCCCTTCATCGTGTCCCATCAACCCAATCAAGCCACGTTCATCACCATCCATCTTTAACAGGAGGGGTTGCGTTTCCCATCCTCAGTCATCCCAATCAAGCAAGTTACTCTATCTGCATAGGTATATCGACTCTCACACACCTAGACTATCAATAGATACTTTGATCAAGTATCTTCAGGTCTCAATAGGTAATCAATTATGGCAATCCTAGACTACAACAACCATTTATCATAATGACCTAGTCTTAACGGGGCTGCTATGATTCATCACAACCAACCCACAATACACATACGCTATCAATTGATCAACCAATCAAACACAATCAAAACAAACATTTACATCAATTCTCTCAAGTATCAACAAGTATTTTTCTTCAGATACCTTGACTTCATCGGGAAATTACATCAATTGTCTAAGTCACAACAGGTCACTTTGACTCACTTACTCAGACTTTATCCTGTCCAAGCGAACAACTGACATCAATTGTCATGATTTGACTCGACCAAGGCAATTAAACTAATTGCACTAGATTGTCCAACCAATTTTGATCAATTGTACAATATCAATAAAAACCACAACACCACATTTGCACTGTATCTCCTGCATAACCTACGGGTACTCACTGGCTTGCCATTTCTTCGTATTCACTCAGTTTTCTTCCATTCTTTCGCTGTTATTGCTAATTTCTTCTATTCTACCTCCCCTCCACTTGTTCTTTTTCGAGAGATCGCTCGATTTTTTGAAATTTTTTGGCCCATCTCTCGAGGGGGCATACCACCCACTAAATTAACATTTCTGGGGCATATTTCTCATACCTATTTTTCTTTCTTTGAAATGATGCAATAAAACCACACCGTCTCAAAGAGGGGAAAATTTAGTCACATAAATGTGTCCATTTTAATTAAATGAATATTTGCTATTTATTTGATTAAAAACCCACTAGCCATCAGTTAATTAAATTAACATTTAATTAATTCATCCTCAAAGATTCTCCTATTAATTAAAAAAATTATTTAATTTATTTTAACTAATTCATTAAACCAAATTCACAATCAATTAAATGAATAAATCCTATTTATTCAGTTTATTCCCCTTTACTCTTTTAAATAAATTAAATAAAACATTTATTTAAATCATTAAATCCCCCCCTCCCACTTGCATTCTCCTAAAAATGCAACTTGCACCTATTTGTTGAAATAAATGAATTTTATTTTAATAAAAATCCTATTTTCCCTCACCCACCAAACCCACTTGCAATCCTAATCCCCTTCTAGACTCTTCTAACCCATTTTTAATTAGCCTAATCCATCCCCTAATTATTGTCACATTCCTAAGTAACTTGGAGTCACTTCTTAAAGACTCCAAAGTCTTTGAAAAGCATTTAATGCTTTATGTGTCCAACAAGCTAACCTCTAAAGTCTTCCAAACCACTAATGTCTCTTACATGACCATTAATGGCTCTTACATAACCATGTATGGTTAAATCTACTTGCACCCATGGTTAGGGACTATGACCCCTAAACTCAACCCTCATGTAACCCATGTGTCCCCTCAAGCATTTATTGCTTTGACCATGGTTATACTCACTAACTCTTGCACAAGACTTTATCCATTGGATAAAGACATTATTTATTGGATAACGACTTTATTTTTAGAGAGCATTTAGCATAAATCAATCATATTCACTCTTTTGGTTTAAAATCAACACTAGCCAATTAGATAATCTCTTATTTTTAGCTTTTGTTCACACTTGCATAGCATTTAGATTAATCATTTTCAATCTTGAATCTCCATAAGGCATCCATAGTGCAAAAAATTGCTGAGAGCTACACTAATTTGGAACTTGGAGAGGAGAGGAACAAGGGAGGAGGAGCTACAAGCATGGTGGAAAGCATTTGGAGATGTCTTCTTGCATTTGTTTTCATAGTCAAATGCTTCATTATGTTTTTAGTGTCTCTCTTGGTATGCCTGCTTAGATTAGTCTTTGGTTGATTAACACTAACATTTCTCTTTGTTTGTTGTGTTTCTTATGTGTTATATGACCACAGGTTCTTGTCTAACAACCTCCCATTTTGTAGAGCATCACTTAGTTGTAGTAAGCAAAAAGGGGTGTGTAATAAATATTCCACCCATCATCAAACCGGTAAGCACATTTTGTGATGAATGTGTGAAAGGGAAGAAGACTAAGGTGAGGTTCAGGACAAAAGAGAACAACACCTCAAGACCACTTAAAATTGTACATACAGATCTATGTGGTCCAACTAGGACAAGAGCTCTTGCCAATGAAAGATATTTTATGCTCTTTATTGATTATTATTGAAGAATGACATGGGTCACTTTCCTGCAAGATAAGTCACAAGCATTTGACATATTCAAGATCTTTAGGAAGATGGTGGAGAGGGAAAGTGGGTGCAAGCTAAAATGTATAAGATCAGATCAGGGTGGAGAGTTCACATCAAATGAGTTTGAAGATTATTGTCAAAGACATGGAATTAGAAGGCAATACTCAACCCCTAAGACAACACAACGAAATGGTGTGGTATAAAGGAAGAACAAGATAATCAACAAGATGTCATAAACCATGTTAATGAGGCCAATTTTCTAGATAAATATTGGAAGGAAGCTGTTCATACTGCTGCATATACTTTGAACTGGGTTCAATTAAGAATAAACAACAAAATGACACCTTATGAGTTGTGGTATGACCAGAAACCTTCAGTCAAATACTTCAAGGTATTTGGAAGTTAGTGTTTTATCAAGAGAGATATTGATGGTCTAGGTAGTTTTGACTCCAAGAGTGATGAAGTAATCTTCCTTAGTTACTCATCTAACAACAAGGCCTACAAATTCTACAACAAAAGACTAAGAAGAGTCATTGAGAGTGTGCATGTAAGAGTTGATGAGGATATGCACAAAGGAAGTCAATCACAGGTGAACCGGTATGTTAATTTTGGTGATGAAGGTGAGGAAGCTTAGTTAGACAATGAATCGGAAGAAGCATCCAAAAAGGTTCCCAACCGGTATGTGCAGTTGAATCACTCGGAAGAGAAAATTCAAGGAAATAAGAGTGATGGTGTGCAGACTAGAAGAAGACTTACCCGAAATGATGAACAAGTCAATTTCTACCTCATGACTGAAGTAGAACCTAAAACATTCAATGAGGCCAACAAAAGACAGGAATGGATGGATGCCATGGAAGAAGAAATGCAACAGATTGAGAAGAACAAGACTTGGGAATTTGTCCCTAGATCGGAAACAAGAATATCATTGGCACTAAATGGGTCCACAGGAATAAGATGAATGAAGAAGGTAAAATTGTTAGGCATAAAGATAGACTTGTGTGCAAAGGATACTCTCAAGTAGAGGGAATTGACTTTGAAGAAACATTTTCACTAGTAGCTAGATTAGAAGCAATTAGAATGTTTCTAGCCTTTTCTGCCTATATGGGTTATAAAGTATATTAGATGGATGTAAAATCTTACTTCCCAAATGGAAATTTGGAAGAAGAGGTGTACATGGAGCAACCATAAGGGTTTCTTCTACATGATGATGAAACCCTTGTGTGCTAGTTGAAGAAGGCCCTACATGGTTTAAAGCAAGCTCCTAGAGCATGGTATTCAAGATTAGATTAGTACTTGAAGGAGCAAGGATTCAAAAAGGGGAGTACTGGCAACAATTTATACATAAAGAAAGATGGAAACCACATCATCATTGTTGTTGTGTATGTAGATGACATTATTTTTAGAGGCAATAAGGACACCCTTTGCAAATAATTTGCTAATCAGTGTTGGCATTTTGGCACTAAGTTGTCATTGATGTCAACCAGCATGATGGATAATCACATAAGGGTGAGCATAAAGAATTGAGGTCTACTGGTAAAGTACAAACTAGTCTGAAGGTTCGCTACTTGTTTATGATGAAGAGGCAGAATGTGAAAGTTGTGAGCCAAACCACTGAAGTGAAGATGTGTTACCTGTATAGTGTGCTCTACCAGTTAACAAAAGAAGAAACCTCAACCAAAAAAGAGATGTACCGGTATGTGTTTGTCAGATTGACTGTGTGTTGGTGGGCCATGTCTTGATAGTTGTGATTCCATGTGGAGTAGAGGTGACAAACATGTTATGGTTGGTGAAGCCTCATCAACAGGGTCAATGAAACAGATAATCGTCATTAATGAAAGAGCCATAAATCACAGGATTGTATATGACCGATTGTGGCTTGAGAAAGAAGGAATGACAGATGAAGATTAGGGAGTATTTGGCGCCTGAATCAATACAAAGGAAATCCAATTCAGGAAATCCTCGAATAGGAAACAACTGGAGTGTCTTTATGTGTTGACGGATTTCAAGGAAGGAGATCTTATTTGAGATTGCTACTTTCAACAAATATGCATTGGATAATGAAAACCATGTACAATTGCATCCTTAAGGGACAAGTGATTGATTCAAGACAGGCTGGATCGGATCTCATGAATATTGTATCGAGAAGAGGAAACCCTAGCCGCTCCAAAGTTTGAATTGCGTTCTGGTGAGAAATCACCAAATAAGAAATGAGAGCTCAAGACAGAAAAATGTGTGGTGAAGGAGGAGGAAAGAGGAGAGAGTGAGCAACAAGAAGGATTACTAGCAATAGAAAGATTTCTAAGGAAGTCATAGTGGGTGTGAGCAAGCATACCAGTGAAAGGATTCTACCGACAAAACTATAGTCTTGCAATTGAGCCTAACTGGCAAGGTGTGGCAGAGAAGCAAACATCCAAGTGTGACACAGTGTGTTGAGAGACTGTGTGGAAGAGGGAGAGAAAGGTAACAAAAGTAGAGAATCAGAGACATAAATCTCACAACCAGCAGTGTGAGATTCAGTTGAGGAGAAAAGACTGTCAATCGATAGAGAGTTGTTTGATCAAAGAGTTGCAGAATTCATTTGCAAAAAGAAGCCTTAATTGTATTCAAATTATATTTCAATATACATCACCAAGTTGAAGCTTGGTGTAGGGGTTGGTGCTCCTTGGTTCGGTTCCCTAAAAGTGCAGGGGTTGGTGCCCTAAATCTTTGTAAGTCAGTGTTTTCTCATGAGGCTGGATTGGAGTAGTAGTCTCCAGCAGCTTTTCTCACCGAGGTTTTTCCCATATTGGGTTTTCCTCATAAATTTGGTGTTGTGAGTTACTTTTGTGTGAATGATCTCTTTGGCCTTCCTTCTTATATTACCGGTCTGATTGCTTAGTGGTTAAGTGAATAACTAATGTTTTGAAGTTAGATTAGAAAAAGAAAAAGCTTAGGAACCACTGATTCACCCCCCTCTCAGTGGTATTTTGTGTTCAACAATTGGTATCAAAGAGAGGTTCTCGATTATCTTTAAACCTTGGGTAGTTTCTGGACTTTTGAACACAATGGCAAGAAGTGAGTCTGCTTCCTCAAAAGCCCCCATGTTTGATGGATCAAACTATGCCTTTTGGAGCAAAAGAATGGAGACATATATTTCCTCTCTTGGTTTTGATGTGTGGATGTCGATCAAGAATGGGTATGTTGTTCCTAATGCTCCTCCCACTGATCCAGATGCAAAAAAGGAGTATGAGAATAATGCAAAGGCAAAACATGCTATCTTGAGTGGACTGTCCGATAATGAATTCGTCAAAGTAATGCACAATGTTTCAGCAAAGGAGACATGGGACAAATTGCAGAGGTTGTTTGAAGGAGATGCAAAAGTCAAAGAAGACAAGATACAAACACTAAGGGGCCAACTTGAAAGCATCAAATGAAAGATGATGAAAAGATTGTAGACTATCTTCAAAGATTTGATGAAATTGTGAATACTATTAGAGGTCTTGGAGAAGAGATTATAGATGAGATTCTTGTCAAGAAGATACTTAGATCTCTTACTCCCAAATATGATACTAAGGTGTCAACCATAGAAGAAGCCAAAGATCTGAAGACTTTTAAAATGGATGAGTTATTTGGCTCTCTGACAACCTATGAGATAAGAACAACCAGTGACACTTCCTCAAGGAAAGAAGCAGTATTCAACATCACCAAAAAGGGGAAAGAAGCTGCTACTAATAAAGAATGCAATGAAGACTTTGATGCAAAAGTGGAAAACTTTATTTAGAAGCTCAAAAGAGGTTGCGGCTGGTACAAAGGAAAGCTACCACTTAAATGCTTCAATTGTGGAAAGGTAGGACACTTCACAGAAAATTGTCCTCACAAAGAAACATGTGGAGATGAGTCAAGGGAGTTCATAAGATCTGCTGGCAAAGACAAAGAAAGGAATGACTATGAGCAGGGAAGGAGAGTCTACCAAAACCAAAACAACCTATGTTCCATTGAGGATGACACAATAGATGATGAAAATGCATCAGAAGATGATTACCATGAGAATGACATAAAAGTCAATCTCTTCATGGCACTTGATAGACCAGCTAATGAAGATGAGGAAGAAGAGGATATTGAAGCTGAAGTGAATCTAGAGAGAGAACTTATTAGTGCACTTGAAGAATTGAGTAAAACAAGAAGAGAACTCAAGAGGGTTAAGTTGGTTGTAGTAGATGAACAAGATCTCTTGAAGCAGGCTCTAGATGAGTTCAGTCAAGTCATATCTATCTTGAAACTGTAGCTGGAAGAAACTAAGAGGATTTGTGAAGTTGCAGCCTCTGATCTGGCAAAGAAAGAAAAAGAGCATCAAGAGCTAGAAGTAGAAATAGTAAAGCTCAGAATGGATCTTGAAGAGAGCAAGGAAGAAATAAAAATAAGGAGCAAGTATGAAGGAAGCACTGAGGCCTTAGACAAGATGTTAAGAAAACAAAAGCAATCCAAAGACACCGATGGCTTAGGCTTTGAAGAAGGTCAAAGTTCAACTCACAAAGATAAGTCCGTCAAAGAAATAATGTTCACCTATTCAATTAAGGTGAAGAAAAGAAGACATTCACTATAGGCATGGATACCGACAAAAAGACATATGTAGATGCTATTGGAAATCACCACTCAAATTGGTATACAACAATAAACGGGAGGCCACACTTCTTGTACCAACATGCAGACCCAAGGAGAAATTAAATAATTTACCGTGAAGGATTCACCAGACTCAACAACATGAAGGGAAGACCCCCAGTGAGGCAGTTCCATTCAGGTTCAAGACAACCTAACTGGTATGTTTCAAATTTTCATGGTTATTGTTACTGGTGTAACAAATTTGTGCATAGAATAACTGAATGTAGATTAATCAATAAGCCATCTATGAGTTATGAAAGTAGAAATCCATTTAATGCACTTTGGGATATGAATATTGTCTGCTATCAGTGTAATGGATATGGTCATAAGAGTTTTGATTGTAGGAAGAATGAACCAGTACCCTATAAAATTTTTAAGGACGTTCCCTTA